>NC_046155.1:143589184-143598493 GCF_011064425.1 Rattus rattus
GGTGGGGAGGGAAACACCTATAAGGGGAAGGGGAGGGGGAGGGGATGGCTCGGAAACCGTGGAAAAGGGAACACACCGAAATGTATAAGAAATACTGCTAATAAAAAATAAATAAAGAAAGAAAGAAAAGAAAAGGGCTCTAGAGTCATGAGACAGATGTCAGGAGTAGTCACTAGGGTCATGAAGATGTTGAAGATGCATACATATGGAGCACCACAGGTCACAAAAGATGTAGAGAATGTGGTAAGGTACATGGTTTGGAAAGCACAGAACAAGAGAATGAAAGACATAAGTGATGAAGAAGAAAATTAAGTTAAGGATGATGATCATTACTAAACTTTGGACTACGTTAATATATTTTCAGAGAGTGGGACAATAGATATGACAGGGTTAGGGAACTGTAAGGGAAGATGGATGTATGGTGAATCTCCATGTGTCAGAGATAAAGAAAGATAGTGGATGTAGATGCTGTTCTGACAAGGACCCCCATGAAGATTCTAAATGATTTGCAACCCCATATATTGGACTATAAATCAAAATACACACAAGACTTTAGTAATTATATACCATCAATAGCAGATACTCTGAACTTAAGTTCCTTCCATGGTTATTGTTGACAGGGTGATAGCTCTCAATTTGCCAAGAGTTTTTTGAGACTTATGGGTATTAGGTTGAAAACCTCATGACATCTTTGAGCCTATCTTTGAGTTAGTCATATGGAAAGACACATTGTTTCATATATTTAATATTCTGCAGTATAGAAGATTTAAGTAAAACATGCTATCCTATGTTCCAATTCTACAGAGGAACAGTGTAGGGCTCTCCAGTTGGGAAGAAAATGTAGTCCCATCATTCTTATCTCAGTTGTAGATCACAGCATCCACAGTTGGATATGTTCTTTCTGACAAAGTACATTCACCAATATTTTTGCAGTGGTAAATTTAGCAAATTTTTTGATACAGATCACTCAAAGATTACTAATGTGGTCACTATTCTCTCCCTGAATACTCTAAAGAACTGACAACCTCCTGACAACCGCCTTACAACCTCCTGAACTCTGACCTGGAAGTATCTGTGCTGGCTAGCTTTCATAATGGTAGAAATGCTACATAGATAGTGTGTGGTATGTGTGTGTGTGTGTGTGTGTGTGTGTGTGTGTGTGTGTGTGTGTGTGTGTCTGTGTGTCTGTGTGTCTGTGTGGAGGGGTGAGACATTAATGATTTTACCCATTGCTGAATCCTGCATACTTCAATATTAACCTGCCAAGAAAGATGTATCCATTGTTGCAGTATAAGTTTAACTGCTATAGGATAACTAAATGCTTCTGAATATATTTCAGAATAAATCCACAGGAGTATACTGCTGTCTGACCCTGTGATCTTGGTTAAAATACAATGGCATGATTTGTAATGGCCTAAAGTGAAAACCTTCTATAGTTATTTTATTAAATTATCATGCTCTCAAATTACCTTTTGGATATGATGTTTATACCCATGGACCTGTGCTATCTCAGGCTGGGTCACAGAAATTGCTTTTTCCATTGGCAGCCATCTCTGAAGAGATTCACTGTCAGTCAATACTAAGAAAAGACTGAAAGTTCTCGTCCCTAAATGGGATTTTTGTGCCACACACCTCTCATTCCTAGTCCCATGCATTATTCAAAGTGAAGTTTATTTTGGTACCAATTTTTTATCAATCAATTGAAATCTCTGGATGTATATTTAATGTACAGTATAACTCTATTTTTCTTAACTATGTTTAACATACTTTATGTTTCATGCATTAAACATCTTAGTAATATTGGTGTATTAAATAGGAATTATTACCTTTTTTGTAACTTTGACAGAAAGACTAGAAAGAAATCCTTGATAGAAATTTTATTTTGGCTCATATTGTTTCTACTGAGGCTCTCTGTGCACTTGTTATTTTCTCCTCTCTCATGTATCTTGGGTCTTAGACTCATGGCTAGGGTAATTTTAAGAAAGAGTTTGAAAAGGACATTCCAATAAGCACGTATAAAGGAAACGTGGATTGGTGATATTCTCTGATACCGATTTCACAGAAATCTGAAACATATCATACTATTAGGTACTACACAAGGCAATGTGGTAGCATTTGTCCTTAGCAAGCTTTTGTAGATGAGCAGTCTCAGGGTTTTAATATTTAAGTTGAAGAATCTCTAGTTGATAGTCTTTTTATACACTGGCAAGTCATTCATAAACATTCATCCTTAGACTTCCAAGGAAAGATTTACCATTCCTCTAGTATCTGGCCCATATGTGTTTTAGGTTTGCTACTTTCCCATGGACAAATCATTTTTTAAATCATAACAGACTATGCCCATGCCAAAATAATTTTTGTCTAGTCTTGGTGTCAGGCTAAAAATGGCTACATAAGGGAATTAAAAATATGTTTCTTTTAGGCAGAAAAATGTGGCTAGGACTATAAACCAAGCCAAATATCAAAAACTATTGAGGAAATAGATCACAAAAGAGAATTTGCTACTGTCATGTTACTAAACCAACAGGATGCCTAACCATTTTAAATGGTTATCCTATAGCACTCAGTCTCACCAAGTAATGTGGCTTCCAATAGATGGAGAGCATTAGCGAGAACTTCAATGGACCAAAATGCCAAGAACAAAAGACCATGTGCTTCCCAGTTCAATTGACATATCCACAACACACATAGGCTGAGACATCACAGTAAAAAATGTGGTAGAATGATTATAAAAGATAGAAGAACAGGAGGTTTATTCTAAGAATGCATCTCCTGAAAATGACAGAGGGGCTACACAAATGAAGTCTCAAAAATGTGGTTTTCTGAAGAGAGAATTTACTGACAGATATGGTAAAATGGACAAGATAAATATCATCTGGTCCCATCATAGTCAGGTAATTACAGAGAACCAAGAAATACTGAGATTGGGACAAATAGTCTTATCCAGGGAAGAGAATCTAAATTCTTCATGAACATTAACTGGTTAGACCTGAAATCTAATACATAAAAGTATCATTTTATAAAGGAAGCAGATTGTACTCAAATGTACACACACACACACACACGCGCGCGCACACACACACACACACACACACACACACACACACAAAGACAAACAAAGACACACATTTTTCTGATAAAAGGAAATGGAAATATACTGGCCACTACACTACAACCTCTGTACCCAGTGATTAGTATATCTTTCAGCCCTCATTAAAGTGAATTATTTTGACATAACATTTTGCTTAACAAAAGACTTGTATTTGTTAAAGGTGCTGAAAATAAAAGCTTATAGAAATCCCAGATAAAACATGAAACACCTATATCAAAACTCTTCCATCGAGTACTCTGGGGTTATCATAGAAGGGACAGAAACAGTGATAGGTACTTCCTTGTGGTAGACGATTCCTAGTAAACAGGTGTTGTCCAGACAGAGCAGAGTTCTTGCACATGTGAATTCACCTGTTATGACTATATGTACCAAACCTGACAAGATCAATCTAGGAAAATCCAAGTTGTGTGGAGATTAGGATGTTCCACTCCTCACTGAAGATCTATTGGGTACAGATGACTTCTGACAGAGGAAGTATCCAATTTCATTAAGATTTCAAACTTTTAGAGAGTATTCTTGCTTCTATCAATTCCCCTGCTCTAGGAACATACTAGTTCATTAAGAAAACTCAAAGGTTGGCTTGTTTGTGTTAAGAAACACCTGAAAGTTAGAGAAAATTGTGATGTGTAGAAAAGAAAGTAATTGAGAGGAAAAAATCATTTATAGACATGAATAGAACACATATGCATATAAAAAACACTCGTCCATTTTAATTACTAGATTCTGTAAGTCTTCTAACAGTAAACTATGTTGACTTATGTTAGAAGAAGTAAGTGAAGCCTGGATTCAAATCAACAAATCACCTTCTCTAACTTTCACATAAATCCAACCTTAAAGATACATACACCCTCCACAGGAGACAAGTTCAGCCTTCATGGATCATAAAAACAGAATCCTTCCTAAAAATCACATTATCCCTTTGAATAAATTCATAAGAAATTTCATCTAATGTGTTTTCATTAATTAACAACTGGAAATTTTAATAGATGATCTTTTCTCCAAAAGCGAATATTGTCACTGCCACTGAGAAAGAAGTGAAAATTGCAGTTCTCAAGGGAGGTGAAGTCACAGAGTCAAACACCTCTACTTAGGCTTTGCTCTCTCTCTCTCTCTCTCTCTCTCTCTGTGTGTGTGTGTGTGTGTTTTGTTTTATTTTATTGGATTTTTAATATACATTTCAAATGTTATTCCCTTTCACAGTTTCCTGTCCATAATCCCCCAATTCCATCCCCCTCCCCCTACTTCTGTGAGGGTGTTTCCCCCAAAATACACCCCCTTCCCACCTGCCCACCCAGACATTCCCCTACAATGGGGGATCCAGTCATTGCAGGACCAAGGGCTTCTCATCCCACTGGTGCCCAACAAGGCCATCTTCTGCTACATATGCAGTTGGAGCCATGGGTCTGTCCATGTGTACCCTTTGGGTAGTGGTTTATTCCCCGGGAGCTCTGGTTGGTTGGGGTTGTAAAGCTTTGGGCTCCTTCAACCCTTTCTCTAAGTCCTCCATTGAGGACCTCATTTTCAGTACAATGGTTTGCTGCTAGCATTTGCCTCTGTATTTGCCATGCTCTGGCTGAGCCTTACTGGAGACAGCTATTTCAGGCTCCCCTCTAGGCTTGTCTCTCTTACACCACTGCTTATTAATGCGTTTTGATCTACACAATATACTCATTGTCCTGCAGACAAATGAAGACTGGTGACTACTATGTATTTCAGACTGAGTGTCAGTCACCAAAGAAGAGAGACCTGAATAAATGCTCAGGTCTGCTAATCAGAAAATGTTGTCAAAACAGATCCATGGAACAGACAGAGAAATCTCAAGAATAACTCCATATTTAAGAAATGATTGAAACTTTTAAAAGTTTTCTTCACTGTAGTTCAATCCTTGTTGTTTCTTACTATATTATAAGTCCCAAATTACGGTTGCCTGTAGGTAATGTCAGGATAATGCAACCCATGTGTGCAGATGCTGAATGGTTGTGGTAATAAGTCAATGGGATATCCACCTTACCTTACATGATGTGGAGACTAACTTTGAATTATTATTATGATCATTTCACTTATCATAATTCATACTATAGGCAACTTTAGAATGGAAGTATAAGAAGCACACAATCCTAGTATGTGCAGGATACGAATATGCTTTTGGAATGAGAAGTATTCATATATGACAGTACATTTATGATCTTGTTATAGAAGCACTGAGTATATATTTAATAGCCATTGGTACAATGTCTTGTTTGAGAATCTGTCATAAATGTAGGAAGAAAACATGGAAGACACCACTACAAGGACCAAATCTGTCTTGTAATATTTACCCAGATTTAGTCATACTCTACGCATGACCTGATGGTGTGCCTTACTCGCTGCTTATTGCTTTGTTCATGGAACACAAGCTGATGTTTGTGATGTACCAGGGTTCTAGCATTCAGATAAATGTGCACTCACACTTAGTGATATGTGCCATTGGACAATATTTAGCATTTCATATTCTTCTGATTGTTTATTAAGAACTTTATTATGTTTCATGCATCTCCTCTAGTAAATTCTAAATTCATACTAAATTCAATGTAATAAAGTCATCAATATAGGAATTATCAAGTAAGCCACTGTGTGGTGAAGAACTTTATTTTATTTATTTTTTTTATTAACTTGAGTATTTCTTATTTACATTTCGAATGTTATTCCCTTTCAGGGTTTCCGGGCAAACATCCCCCTAATCCCTCCCCCTCCCCTTCTTTATGGGCGTTCCCCTCCCCACCCTCCCCCCATTGCCGCCCTCCCCCCAACAATCACATTCACTGGGGGTTCGGTCTGAGCAGGACCAAGGTCTTCCCCTTCCACTGGTGCTCTTACTAGGATATTCATTGCTACCTATGAGGTCAGAGTCCAGGGTCAGTCCATGTATAGTCTTTAGGTAGTGGCTTAGTCCCTGGAAGCTCTAGTTGCTTAGCATTGTTGTTCATAAGGGGTCTCGAGACCCTTCAAGCTCTTCCAGTTCTTTCTCTGATTTGGTGAAGAACTTTAATTCCAGCATTTGTGAAGCAGGGGTAGGCAGATCTCTTTGATTTTGAGGCCAACCAGGTCTTCATAGTGCTTCCTGAAACACCTAGAGCTACAAAGTAAGACTGTATTATGAGAAAAATACATTTAAAATAGCAAATACATGCTGAGTTTTAAAGGAAATGCTTTTGTGACTTAATTTTTATCTCATGCTATTATTTATTAAACATATTCATATTTCATCTTGGATTTTGTACAGAGTAATCATATTAGCAATTCATCTATACTTCCTTCTATAGCCTTTACCTATTCAGTGATAATACATCATATATCTAATAGCATACTAATTGTCAAGTTCATCTTGTGCTTTTAAAATCAAGCTGGGTCATGAGACAGCTTTTTGTCGTGTCAGACCACACTAAAAATATTGCATTTTATTAAAACCTTAAAAGTATTAGCATTTTGCATTAGATTATGAAATAACACTTCATGTTAGAGTGAAAATTTATTTTTGAATGTTTTATATTTCTATATTTGTGTTTGTGCATGTTTTCCCTGCTTGTGTATATGTGCACTATGACAATCCAGAGTTGGCAAAGGACACTAGACTGTGACAGAACCCATGGATTTATAGTTACAAAAAGTTTTGGGGCACCATGAGGATTATGAGAACCAAACCCAGCTCCTCTGAAACAGAAGCAAGTGCTTCTGACCATTGAACCGTCTCTCAAGTTCCCCACAAATAAACTGTTTTTGCCACAAAAAGTAAGCAAGAAAATAAAGTGAACACAATGTCAGGTGAAGAACACAGACTGCGTAGAAGAGAGGAATCCATGTGCAAATATCTTTCGTGACATTGTGAGCACAGACTGAGAGCACTTTCTTTGTGCCATGCTAGCCATGTCCAAGTCCTTCAAATATCCACTCTGTCTCTAAAGTATTTTTGTATTTAAAGTGACACTTACCCCTTGTTTTCCTAAGATCATGTCTTACCTGAAGAATTAAGGTTACTGTCCATACCCTACAGTTATATAAATCAAAGAAAATGTCAATCTGAGGAGACAGCAGTGGGTTATAAATTTTTACTCTTTGCCACATTAACACTTAACTCAAAGCAATTATATTTTCCATTTTACACTTAAAAGCTTACGAAGTTTTAAAGGTGAGTATTTGTCAGTGAGAGTATTGCATTTCAGTGGAAGTAACCCATGTGATTGCATTGTACCTTTGTGTGTAGAATCCTATGACTGTGAAGACAAACATTCAGATTAGGTAAACTGACCTCACAGTTCTGAGCACAGGAGTGTTCTCACACTATGATGTGCACTGATCACTGTTCTTTAATATTGCATCTTCACTAAACTGGATTCAGGAAGATATCCAAATACTTGTTTCTCAAGAATGTGGAACAGTTATTTTCATACAGGGAGTCTTAAAAGTCAAAAGAGCTTAGAAAAAACATTCTGTCAATATTTTAATTTTTTTTTCTTTCTCACATGTTTGTCAGGGTAGCACCACTGGCATTTTGCAAAAAATTTTCATGCCCTCTCAGCAAGGCAATGACTTCAGGTAAATAGAATTTAAAAATCTTCCAATGATGTTGGGTTTTTCCTTGTTTCGTTTTGGAATAATGTGTATCCTAGAGGATGTCATAGTCCCTTCACATAAATCCTCAGACAAAGCAGCAAAATCACAAATTAAAAAGACATTTGTGATACTGTTCTTACAAACATTTCAATGTACTCACACCTCAGAGAGATGATATTTCTTTGGATATTAGTATCAAATTGTGATTCCAAGAGTTTCATTTGCAAACACAAGTTGCCATTCCTTCAACTTGAAAGTGAACTCAATATCTTCACTGTCATTTGTCTATTTTCAATGAAGGAAAGAAATCACATAATCATGCATCTCATGGGAATTTCACAAGGGAAACATAATGGAATCTAGTACATAAACAAGAATAAATATTTCAAGATTTTGAAGTATCTGTGGCTATATAGAATTCTATCTATACTATGTCTATATTGATTAACTCATTGTGAGCTGTTGCCAGGACAGCTCTAGAGATCTGGCACTCTCTTGAAGATAGCTGAGGGAAGAGCATTAGCTGTGGCAAAACTTGATACTTTGAAAAATTAGGTTACATTTATTTCAATAATGTTTAGCTATCGTAACTTAATTTACTCTGTTGCCATAGGTGACCTCACACTCTGAGTTTTTCTGAGACCAGAAACTGCAGTCTCTGGTGTTTAGCACCTCATATAAAACAGTAGGGCTTTAACCAAAGTAGCCTTTGTTCTTGTCTCCACTGGAAGTTTCCTGCTATGACTCGGAGTTTATTAAACTCCCTACCTTCTAGTGAACGTAACTCATAGGAAGAAGAAACATTTACAAAAGCAAATATGCTTAAACTCACAATCATATACAAATTCATGCACTCATACATGTACATATTCATGTATTCCAATAGAGCCCAACTACTACTTATCACATAATTATATACTTTCAAACACACATCCATACTTACACATTCATATGGAGCAAGAGCTCATGTGCCAGTGCCAAAAGAACTTGCTACTTCTGGATAAAAAATGAACTTCAATCTTTACTTCATAGAAAAGGAAAAGTTTTTACCATTTATTGCCAAATGATTTAAAACCAAGTTTGTAAGAAAAAAGCTTTGTCTTCTGTAGTAAGACTAAACCTACCTTGCTGTTTAAAAAAGAAAATGAAAGAAAGAAAAAGGGCTTTCTGTGTCCCGATAAATTTATAAGAAGCCTGCCTCTCTCTCTCTCTCTTTGTTGTCCTCTCTCTCTTTCTCTCTTCCCTTTTGTTGTCCTCTTTGTATTTTAGCCTTTCTTTGTAGTCTTCTGTTCCTTCCCTAAGGTACCTATTATTTTTTATTTATTTATTTATTTTTTTATTAACTTGAGTATTTCTTATATACATTTCGAGTGTTATTCCCTTTCCCGGTTTCCGGGCAAACATCCCCCTCCCCCCTCCCCTTCCTTATGGGTATTCCCTTCCCAACCCTCCCCCCATTGCCGCCCTCCCCCCCACAGTCTAGTTCACTGGGGGTTCAGTCTTATCAGGACCCAGGGCTTCCCCTTCCACTGGTGCTCTTACTAGGATATTCATTGCTACCTATGAGGTCAGAGTCCAGGGTCAGTCCATGTATATTCTTTAGGTAG
>NC_046155.1:143598593-143707977 GCF_011064425.1 Rattus rattus
TCTTAAAATTGCCTGTTATTTGTGGTCTTTCCTGCTTACATATTAATTGTTGTAGTTTTCATTTCAACATGTATGTTATGACAGCAGAATTATGATAGGAATTTCATTAAAACTATAGGTTAAATGTTTGGGAAAAATTCCTGTGATTTAAAATAGATTTTTTCCTCCCACAAAATATCTTAATTCTGGTTTCCCTGCTCTCTAGTCCTTTCAGTTCCTCCTAATCCCCTGCCTCCCATCTGGATATATTCCCTTTCTGTCTCTCATTAGAAAACAATCAGGTTTCTAAAGGATTGTTTTAAAAGGTAATATAAAGCAAGAACTAACACATTGGTGTTGGACCAGATGAACAAACAGAAGTAAATGAGCCCACAAGAATGCATAAAATTAGAGCTCTGCTAGCTTTTGACACTCAGAAACCCCCCAAAATGCTAAACTGAAAGGTATAATATATATGCTGAGGACCTGAAGCAGACTTTTTGCAGACCCTATGCAGTGACTCTCTGTGACTCATTCATATGAGCTTTGATATTTGGGTTCTTTCACCCCATGTTTCATATTCTTTATACTCCCTTCCATAGGGTTCCATGAGCCCTGAGAGGAGGCATTTAAAACAGACATGCCATTTAGCTCTGAATATTCCAGGGCCTCACATTCTCTGCCTAATGTCTCGCTGTGTGTCTCTGTAATTGTTTCCATCTGTTGATGGAGAAAGTGCCTCTGATAATAGCCCATCAAGGCACTGGTCTGTGAGTATGACAAAATGTCTTTAGAATTCAATGTATTGCTACTTTATTTTTAAACTAGTATCATTTTTGTTTACCTGAGATCTCTGAACTATCTTGTCTGATATGGGTTTCATCTTGTGGAATGACCCTTATGTCAAATCAGATACTAATGGTTATATCCAAAAGCTTTCTGCCATCATTACCATTGTGTATTTTGAAGACAAGACAGCATTGTAGAACAAAGAATTTCTGGCTACCCTGTTGTTCATTTTTCTCTTTTGATAGCCTTCCTTTACCAAAGATGCTAAACATAGGGGTGAAAGCTTTCTGTAGGTACCATCTCAACTTCTCTAAGAGATATGGAGGCACTTTTTTTCAGCAATGACCACCTTGCCATAAACTTATAAGGAGGAAAGTATATTTTTATGTAGGTTGTCTGGGGATTCCAATCAGACCATTTTGGCTAACAACCCAATCCCAGTATGGGAAGGTTCATTTGGTGACAAGAAATGGCCAGTTGTGACTCAGTCTCTAGCATTATTTGGTGATTTGAGTTAGAAATCACTTCTACTATAGGAAATTTCCACACTGCCCCTCAAATGGTCCTTAATTTCAGCTGTCTCTGACCCTGTATTGCTCCATTGCATCCCTCAACAATCTTCTCCTCTTGATTCCTCTGTTCCTGTCACCCACTTCATTCATAACTCTCTTTTGTATTTCTCTATACTAATAAGATCTATCTGGATGCCCTAGTCCCTTACTTTATATTTAACCTTTGTAGTTTGGATTGTATGTAGAGTGTTTTCCTTGTCTTAAATGTTAATATCCACATATAAATGAATGCATGCCATATTTGTATTTCAACATCTGGATTATTTCACATAGGATGATTTTTTTATCCATTTGTCTACAAATTTCATGGGTTTGTTGTTGCTGTTGTTGTTGTTGTTGTTGTTGTTGTTGTT
The DNA here is from genome assembly GCF_011064425.1 of Rattus rattus. Lineage (NCBI taxonomy): Eukaryota > Metazoa > Chordata > Mammalia > Rodentia > Muridae > Rattus > Rattus rattus. Next base: position 143,600,287 of record NC_046155.1, read on the forward strand.
GTTTTGTACTCCATTGTGTAAATGTACCACTTTCTTTATTCATTCTTCTGTTTTGGAACCTCTAACTTGGTTCCAATCATTTGCTTTTATGAAGAAAACAGCAATGAACGTTGTGGAGGAAGTATCTCTATAGTGGCCTTTTATTGGGATAAAACTCAAAAGTGGTAAAGCTGCTTCTTGAGGTAGATGGAGTCCCATCTTCGTGAGTGGATTCTGTTTGTACTTCCACCAGGAATTGATGATTATCCCCTTTAATAAACATCTGCATCAGTATTAACTTTCTCAGAATGCTCATCAGAGCGATCAATGGAGTGTTAAACAGCCACATCATACTGCACTATCTGTTTACACATCTGTCATGTTTCATTACAATATTAATCAATCTGCAAACATACACTGTTCTAGTAAGGCCCTGTATTTAGAGAATTCATTTTAGTACATTTCTTTTTTATTTTTTTTTTTGGTTCTTTTTTTCAGAGCTGGGGACCAAACCCAGGGCCTTGCGCTTCCTAGGCAAGCGCTCTACCACTGAGCTAAATCCCCAACCCCCATTTTAGTACATTTCAAAGAAGCTCCTTATCAGATTGCAACTTTAGATACCCACAGTTCTTTATCAACCTATTTAAAATAAAATGATTCCATTTCAATGTCCCCAAGATCTCAATAAATTACCTTATAACATATAATTCAAATCTCATCACAATACCAACTACACAGGCCTGAACTTCATCATCTAAATTACGGATCAAGCTCTGGTATAAACCACCCCAGAGCACAGTTCATCTTCATCTGTGAATTTCAAAAAATAGGAAACGAATCATGTATTCTCAAATAAAGAGATGGTCCAGTCCATAGTTATATACATATTATTTCTAAAGAAGAGAAAATCAAAGAAACTAAAAGAAATGCCCAATCCCTTGTTATATGTTGGAGCATCTTACTGAGCTTACACCCAAAAGACACTCCAGCATATAACAAGAACATATGTTCCATTATGCTTATAGCAGCCTTATTTATAATAGCCAGAAGCTGGACACAACTCAGATGCCCCTCAATAGAAGAATAGATACAGAAAATGTGGTACATTTACACAATGGAGTACTACTCAGCTATTAAAAATGATGACTTCATGAAATTCACAGGCAAATGGATGGAAATAGAAAATATCATCTTGAGTGAAGTAACCCAGACACAAAAGCTCACAATGCCCATGATACAACCCACAGACTATATGGAGCTTAGGAAGAAGGAAGACCAAGGTGTAGATGCTTCAGTCCTGCATAGAGTGGGGAACAGGATGATTAAGTAGGTGGAGGGAGGGGGAAACTGGGAGAGAGAGGAAGGGGAGAAATGGGAGGTCAGGATCAGGTATTGAAAGGGACAGGAGTGAAGTACAAGAGGGTCAGGAAATAAAATAGCAATATATAATAGTAGTGATGGGGAATTGTAGGTAGCCACTGGAGGGTCCCTAATGCCAGGGAAGCAAGAGGCACTTAGGATCCAACAGAAATGACTTTAGCCAAAATGGACAGCAATGGGGACATAGAACCTCTAAAGACTTCCACCAGCAGATACTCACTGCTCCCAGTCAAAGGGTGGCTCTACCCCATCTCATAGTTTTAACCAAGAAATATTCCTATCCAAAGGAAAGACAGGGAAAAAAAGCAGACACTGAAGGAAGGGCCATCGGGGGACTGCCCCACCCAGGGATCTATCCTATCTGCAGACACCAAACCCACACACTGTTTGCCAAGATATACTTACTAACAGGATCCTGGTGTGGCTGTTCCCTGGAGGTTCTGCCAGCACCTGACCAGTGCAGATGCAGATGCTTGGTTCCACCATCAGACTGTGCTCAATGACCCTGGTGGGGGAGCTGGCAGAAGAACTAAGGTAACGTAGGGGGATTGTAACCCCATAGAAAGAACAATGTCGTTTGGCTTGAACACACAGTGCTCCCAGGGACTAGACCACCAACCAAGGAGTGTACATGCAAGGTTTCAGGGCTCCAGATATATTTGTAGCAGAGAATGGTCTTAACTGACATCAATGGGAGGGGAGGCTGTTGGTCCTGTGGAGGTCTGATGCACCAGTATGTGGAATGCTGGAGCGGAGTGGGTGGGGGAGTACCCTCATAGAGGCAAATGGAAGGGGAAAGCCGGCAGATGCGGGATGAGAGGGTTCTGGAGGGGTAACCAAGAAGGACAATATCATTTGAGATGTAAATGAATGGAATGATTAACTAAATAAATAATAAAGAAACAAATAAACAAATAAAAAGTGTCCAATCCCAAGAAAATCTGAAATTTCAAGAAGGTTGGCAAACTCAACAAGATATCAGAGTCTGGCATTATCTGTGGCTAGGCCTCTGAGAACTGGGCTACCATTTACTCAGCCAAACTTCAATTGTCAAAATTATCCAAAGTTTGCAGCTTAGGCCTGTTACCCTGTATCTTAAGTGTAAAATGTTAAGAGCTTGTAAAGTCTTTGTTCTGGTCAATTTTTGTCACCTTGACACAAACTAGAGTCACCTACGAAGAGGGGACCTAAAATCCTGGAATTTCTTCCTTCAGATTGGCCTGTGGGCCTGTTTACAAAGCATTTCTTTTAACTGATGTTTGATGTAGAAGGATATGGTCCACCATGGTCAGTGCCACCCAGGGGTAAGTGATTCTGGGTTGTATAAGAAAACAGGCTGAGCAAGCAACAGGAAACAAATTTGGAAGCAGCTTTCCCCCTTTGACTTCTAATTCAGTTCCTGCCTCCAGAATCTTGCTTGAGTATCACCTTTGGATTCTCATGATGATGATCTGTAGCCTGGCTGTCATATAAACCTTTTCCTTCCTCAAGGTACTTTTAGTTATGGCACTTATTACAGCAATGGAAAGCAAACTAGGACACCCTTCAAATTTATATGCATTGTTCTTTTCGATACAAGCTGATGGTGCCTTTAGGAGGTTTACCCAGGATTTACGTCCTTAATGGACTCACACCTTTTTCCAGGTATGTCTGAGGAGTTCCTTTCAACTTCCTAAACGCTCTCTGGTTATATTAAGGGAAGCCTATATCACAATCTCTTTAAACACTTTGTGTGATAGACTGCTCTGACTTTGTAATCTTGATATTAGCACATGCTGTTTCATGATACTGTAAGCTACTACTTCAGAACCTACTTTCAGACAACAAGCCTCTTTCATTTCTGTTACTTTTGTGATTAAGATGGATGGGCAATTTCCCAAATCATGTCTTAAATTTTTTCTCTTCACACCATTATATTCCTTTTACTAAAGAATTTCTGTTTAAAACGTTTTGTTAGAAATCCATAGGAAAAATCCATATATGAATACCTATAACTGTTGATTTTTAATATTTAGCAGATGGGGCTGGAAAAATAACAAATATGATAAACTGCTAATTGTGGTAAATCTATACTACCCATGAACAATAATGAAGGCTGTCCAAACACATAAGACAAATACATATCAGATTAGTTATACAGACTAACAGGAGACAAAATATACATAAAAAATTGGTAGTTACATTTACAGAAACCTCTTAAAGAATTAATGAATAGTAGAGTCCATAGCATGAAGAAGGGCACTGAGAAGAATCATGAAGCAGCACATAACTTTATAACTTTTCATTGTTAAAACATCACTGCTAGAGTAGCTTTACAGTATAATAAACAAATATATCAAACATATAAAATATAGAGTATTTTGATTATACTCCATAAAACGCTCATTTAAAATTCCAGATCAGAGGCTGGGGTGGTGGCTCAGCACTTACGAAAACTGATTGCTCTTCCAGAGGTTAGGATTTCAATTCCTAGCAACCACATGTTGGCTCATATCTATCTGTATTGGGATACAATGCCCTCTTCTGGTGTGTCTGAAGATAACCACAGTATACTCGTACATAAGATATATAATTTTTTTGAAATTATAGATGACTCAAGTCTACTGGGAAATTAAGCAAGTGGACATCAATATAGCAATTCTACCATCTTACAATAAATGCCTTAGGAAAGTGCCGTTCCACTGGTGGTAAGCCATAATGTTCATTTCCACCTGTAACCAAGAATTCTATCTAGCTATTCATAAAAGTTACATTCTTGGATCATATCCCTGCTCTTTTGGGGTTACTGTTTAAACATCAAAGACATTTGGCAAAGATGGAAGGCATAAAAATGTTGTGGAGGGGGTGATGCTGAACTTGTTATCATGGTACTAAGTAAGTGATACAGTACTTTATAAAGAATTCTATAAACCCTCCGGTAACACAGAGCTATCATGAGTAGAACATTTAGGAATTTCTTTACCATGGGAATTTCCCCTGCAGTGTTGAAATTTCTCTGTAATTCCAAATATTCTCCTCAAACATGCAAGGAAACATAATGCATGTGCTAAAACTGAGACACATAATACATTCTGCTGCCAAACACATGGCAAGTTGTCACAACATCAATTTGTGAGCTTTAGAATAACTATGAAATCTAGTTAGTTGTCAGATACTGAAATACTTGGAAGTATTATTTATGATGCTGTTTTTTAACAGTACAGGGTAACTGAAATGAGGACTGTTCCCCAGCAATCCACTGTCATATTTAAATACAAAATTGTCTATCTCTTTAGGTTGTCAGATTCTCACATTGCTTTCAGTATACTCTATTCTCCCCTTAGATTAAAAGTAACTTCAATTCTAAGGAATTTATTATTGGAAATTTGAGTAAAAGGAGGCAAGTGCTTGTTCTGTCTGGATGACTTATAAGATGGGCAGAGCCCATTACATTACAAAGATCATAAAGAGCTGGGAATATGACACATGTCTAAACTCTCAGCTACTGAAGAGGGCAAGAAAAGAGAAGTTCAAGGCTAGCTCGGGAAATTAATAATGTCTTAAATAGGTAAAAACAACGTATTTTACAAAAAAAAATAGCATCCTCTAAATAAAATATCTCTGCAAGCCACATAGAAAGAGTATCTTCGATCCCCTTGGCTGAAGATTGGCCTTGTATACAGCTTTACAAGTCGGATATGACAGATTGAGAAAGCTTATTATCATGTGCTTCACAAGTACTGTAGGGACTGGGCAGAGTAAGTAAGTCTTGTCTTCCCAGAGGATGTTGGAGTGACTACACTGGAGTTCAGATGGTTTCAACTGTACCTACTGAGTGACAGAACTCTGGGTAGTTACTTGTGCTGGTCTGAAATTTCCTAGATGCTGTTCCTAAGGCACCTCCCTGATATATTATTCACTACATGAGATTTAATACCTAACTGAACACTGAAGTGAGTTCCCTAACGTAGAATTGTGGCATGAATCTTTTGGTGCCTATTCAGGTGGAAGCTAAAGCTGTAGGCTTTCCCACATTTGCTGCACTCATATGGCCTTTCTCCAGCATGAACTTTCTGGTGCTGGACAAGGTGGGAGGTTCAGATGAAATCCTTCCCTCACTTGCTGCACACAAAAGGCCTTTCCCCTGTATGGACCCTTTGGTGTGCAATAAAATCAGAGTTTCTACTAAACTGTTTCCCACATTCAGTGCACTCAAAGGGCTTTGTACTCTTGTGAACTCTCTGATGTTTAATGAGAATGTATCTTTGCCAGAAGGATTTTCCATAATCACTGCAATCATAAGGATTTTCTCCAGTGTGGATTCTCTTATGCTGTGTGAGATTCTCTTTTTGATTAAAGGCTTTTCCACATTCACTACATTCATAACACCTTTCATCAGTGTGGATCCTCTGGTGCTGGGTAAGTTTGGCTTTGCCACTGAAAGCTCTCTCATATTCTCTGCACTCATAAAGGATTTCTCCACTATGGATATAATAGTGCTGTACAAGTGTATCTTTATGGCCAAAACCTTTCCCACACACACTACACTTATAATGCATTTGTCCAACATGAAAGTCCTTCCCCATTCTCAATGCTCCCTGAAGTCTTCTTGCTATGGATGGCCTTTTTTTCATGCCCAGTCACATTATCCAGAAGGTTCCTCTGCTCCATCTCACAGGAAGATGGCTTTCTGATGAGTAAGGCTCTACATGAACTTTGAAATTCTTAACAAGGCTTTGTTGTCCTCTTGTTGTGAAGAATTCTCTACAGTATGATACTTTAGCTTCTGGCCAAAGTTTTCAAATGCCCTGCATGAATAAATTCTAAGTGCATGGTTTGTTCTGTGGTGTTCCTCCAACTCCAAAAGGTTATTTAAAATGGGCTCACATATGTTACAAGGGTAAGATGTTTGTGTCAAGAAAGAGCCTGCTTTAGGCATAGTAGCATATGCCACTCCTTCAGAAATGTTCTGCTGAGAAAGTTCCTCTTCATTGTTCAGTGCCCACCAATAACCTGAAGGCAGAAAAACACTGGTGATGTACACTTTGAAATATATGTGACTTAGTATTACTGTGATGAAACACCGTGACTAAGTGCAAGTTGGCCAGGAAAGGGTTTGTTTAGCTGACTCTTCCATGGCACTGTTCGTCTCTAAAGGAAATCAGGACACAAACAGGACAGGAAAGAGGCCATGAAATGAAAGATCCCACACAAAGAGACCCTTACTCAAGTCTTGGGAAATCGCGGACCCCAGACACAGAGAGACCATTTTGGATGTAATAAGCAAAGGCGAGATTTATTACAGAGACCTATTACAGAGATCTCTGGGCTGAAACATATCCCACGCAGGAGACAGAAGTGTCGACCCTGAGAGGCTGGAAGAGAGAGCATTTAAAGGCAGAGGCTGTGAGCACCAGGGGATGGGGGGGATGTCAAAGGGGAATGCACCACAAATTACAGGATTGTTTTATGGCTCCAGGAGATAAGGGGACGCCAAAAGGTTTTATGGCCCCCTGGTTTCTGGAACAGAGCTACTAAATCAGGAGAACGGTTGGGTCTTTAGGTCCTCATTATTTTTAAAAGTTTGTCAAATTTGATGAAGCATCTGTATTTGAAACACCTCTGGTTAGGCTTGGGCTGCCCGGTTTCCTGGAATGTTCTCTGCAGGACACAATGGCTGAAAAGCACAAGTAGGGGCTTATCAGGGTCTAGAGGACATCTGGTTAAAGCATGACTCTGAGTAAGCTGGGGGGATGTCTTTGGATGGTTTATGGGTCAGTCCTTCATAGCCTGAGCTGGTTTCTGTATTCCTTTTCTTTATCTTCATGGCCTGTTATTCCTGGCGGCAGGGCTTAGCCCTGAGTTTGTGGCTTTTGGGGCTTACTCTTTTAATTTTATATTTTTAAACTTTAAATTCGTATAATTTTCCTTTCATTCCCTTCTTCTTCTACTAAATAATTCTAATCTTAGAATTTCGATATCAGTCTCGTATTTGGTCTCACCAGTTGTCCTAACTGGCTGGTACTGTTGTCTCAGAACCATCAACCGCACAGCACCCATTCGATTTCTAACAAAAGCAATTAACCTGTTTGTCACGCAGGGGCCAAAAACTAAAACCAAGAAAATTATTAGTAATGGCCCAGCTCTAGCAGAGAGTAGGTTAGTCATCTAGGGAGACCAAGTGAAATAAGACTCAAACCAACCTTGTTAAGTGTTAGCATCAGGATTCTAATCTGGACACTATCTGTACCTATATACCAAGGTCATGACTGTCTTTTAGAACTTCTAAACTTATATAGATTGTGATCCCTGAGGCACAGTCCCAAGAAGTGTTAGGAGTACTAACATATGTAATGTTATATCATTTGTAATAGAAATCAAGCCTATTCCCACACCTATCCCAATGGAACCCAGGGCAAACATGCTGAGTGTCCCTCTAGGTCTCAGCTCTCAGCCCCAACAGCTAGTATGTGGCTGGTGAGGGCTGAGAATTGACAGCTGTCAGGGTGGTCAACAGCACAGGTACAGTCCTTTCCAGCGATGCTCGAGTGTCTGGGCTCCGTGTCGTTGTATGTAGCTGTAGTCTCTAACCTGGAACTGATCAGATGTCTCAGGGGTCTCTGGGGTATAGGCTGTTGTCAGCTGTGACCAAACTTCTTTTCGTATCACCTGTAGGTCTTTTAGCCTGGCATATAAATCATTATTACTATGACACGTTGGTTTAGTAACATCATCTAATACAGTCAGGGGAGCTGAGGCCCCATATAAGATCTCAAAGGGGATAAGGCTGAATCTGGAAGGAATATTTCTTGCTCTGAAGAGAGCAAGAGGGAAGGAGTATCACCCAGTCTGTGTCAGTCTCCATGGTCAATTTGTTTAGGGTCTCTTTTAGAGTTTTATTTATTTACTCTACCTGTCCTGAACTTTGAGGTCTGTAAATATAATGTAATTTTTAATCGACCTCTAAATACTTGGCCACACCCTGGCTTACCTTGGCAACAAAAGTAGGGCCATTTTCTGACCAGATTACCTTGGGCACTCCAGACCGGAGGAAGATTTCTTCCAGTATCTTCTTGATGACTATGGAGGCCGTCTCTTGCTTGATGAGGAAGGCTTCTATCTGTTCCTGGAAAGGTATCTACAAGCACTAGGAGATACTTGTGATCATATTTTTTCTGGTTTTATCTCAGTGAAGTTCACTTCGACTTTTTACTAAACTCTCTAGGTCTCTTTGTCCTGTTTGTTTGTTAAGCATTTACTTACTGACATACCTTATATTTTTCACTGTCTCTCTTGGCTAAAATCTTAAAGTCTATTATATATATTTTAACCATTTGGACAAACTTCTTATCTCCTAAATGAGTCTATTTCTTTATTTGGCAACGTGAGTCTTTTGTTTGTTCTCTGGGGGGTATAGCTTTCTCCCCAAGTGTGTCATTGTCCTTTTATCTTTTAAACAACTTGGGTCTTTTCTTCTGTTGTACATTTTAAGTGAGGCCATCTCTTAGTCCAATCCCAGTTCCCAGTGGCTGTCCCTTGTAGGCCTGTAACCAGGATAGGCTCCTGTATAGCCATTTCCCGAGCCACTTTATCTGTTTTGTTACTGTCCCATGTCACTGAATCTCTTCCTTCCTCATGTCCTGGGCAATGAATAGTACTCACAGGTGCTGGCTTCATCAGGGCATCCAAGAGATGGCAAAGACATCTGTGGCGCTGATGTGTTGGGGGGTTGGGGTTCAACCATTTTAGATGACATTTTTGTTGTCCACCACGGCAGCACCCACTTATCTCTGACCTTCATGAAGAGAACTGTTCCCGTCTGTGGACAAGGTCCTCGGCTTTCAGCAGGGGTCAATCAGCCAGTCGCAGAGGTCTTTCCTCCACCCATGGGCTTCTGTCAGTGCTTGACACTCGTGTTGTGGTGGCTCCAGGTCAGGATTGGGCAGCAAGGTGACCAGATTGTCCCCAACTGGTGGAGAATCTAGACCAGTGGTCCCATCCTCTGGGACATTTTATTTAAAGGCAAAACATCAGCCACTCTACCACAGTTTAAGTCCTGGATTGGGTGATAATTGTTAGTGCCCGGCTGGCAGGAGTGATGTGTTCCAGGTAGAACAGCACTAAGCTATACATCTCTCAGCATCAGGTACTGGTGTACCGAGACAGGTCTTAAGCTCCACATACACAGTCTGTAGATATGTATATACATGGCCTCACCCAGCCATTTTAGCCCATGTAAGCCATTTTGGAGAGCAAATTTTTCATGAGCAAGGGATAGGGGCAGTCAGGGATGACCATGATCTAGTGGGCTACCCAGCCCATGCCAAGGTCCACTGTTCTTCGGGTAGTCCATAAGTATTGTTTGTTGTCAGTAGCCCCCTGTACTCAAGGTCTTTTGTTGGACGCTAGTCCATTTGGGCGTAGGAGCACAGAGTGTTAGACCCCCTGTATTTATAAAACAACTAGGCAAGCTTTCCTTTTATCTTTGTGTATAGACAGCACTCTAGGACTGAGAGGCTTGTCTTTGGGGCCACTGGAGAGGCCCCTCTTGTTCTTCTTGGGACAGTCCCTGACCCAATGTCTTTTTTTTTTTTTTTGTATTAGGCACACTGATTTTTAGCCAGGAATTCTCTTCTGTTGCCAAGTACTATCTTCCTAGGTTCCTTAACTACTGTGGCCAGTATATGTTCCTCTCTTGTCTTTTATCTCTCTTTAGCTCTCTAACTTCCTCTTCTTTTTGTCTCTTTTCTTCTCTAGCTTCTTGTTCTTTTTATCTTTTTTCTCTTTTAACCTTACTTTCTCTGTAACTTATACTAACTCTGTAACTTTCTCTTCATATCCTTTTCTTATCTTAGCCAGATTGGTGGGGCATTTTCTAGCCCCTCAGAGACCCACCCTTGGAGCCTGGCGGCAGACCTGGCACTCCCTACCTTTAGGCGTTTTGAAGTCAACAGGCAGAAGTGAGGGCCTTCCATCCGTGTCTGGAACATTTTTTTCTGGCCTCTAGTAGGATTCCGTCTTTCCTCGGTGGTAAAGAAGACCTGTGACAGTTACTAACAAGCATCTCAAATGTGATGGTGAGAAAACAAGGGAATCTCGAGAATAGAGGTCCACTGAAGAGGGCAAATAGCATTTAGTCACACAGCTAAGCCAGGAGGCTTTCTTGGGACAAAAAGGCCTTGTGTCTGTGAAACAGAAAAGTGAGCAGAGGGGCAGCCTATCTGTTACCGGCTGTCTCTCTGGACTTAGATTTTCCCTTAAGGAGTACCTCCCTACAGTGTCAGCTCTGTGGCTTTATCTCTCAAGAGACCCATCCTCTAAATGGCACTAGGCTTCTAGTAAGACCTAATAACAAAAGGATGGAGAGACGTTAGAACCGGGGTGTTAGATACTAAGCAGCTGACAAAAGAATTGTAACCAGTTCACCTGGGGCTTCTTGTCTCTTATATCTAATAAAGAGATTGTTAATACTATAGTACCAACCTTTAATAAAAAAAAAGCTATAGCTCTCTCCATGTCTCCAAATATCAGGACTGTAGTAGTAGTCCTTCACCAAACTGTCTCAGTGGGCTAAGGGCCCATGGAAAAGAAAACATTAATCCTGACCTTGGCCACAGCCAAAGTCTGAATTCTAAATTTTGACTGGCAAAACAAAACCAAGTTCTTTACAGTTTGTTGTAGATTCTTTGAAACTATTTTAGGGGCTTCTCTGCCCCCCAACCTGGGACATTTCGACCACATGGGCAGGAACTGGCTGCTGTGGGGATAGGATCAAAGGCATTCTCTATGTTAATGATGACCATGAGAAAAGTAATTTAATGCTGGAGACTGACTCCTCTCTTGGAATAGGGCCAGCAGATAAGGCAGGCTCCCTAAAGAACTTCTCTTAATGAGCACTCTCTTTCTGTGAGCAAGAGTTGAAGGTCTGGCCACTAAAAGCAGAAATTCCTTTCTTTTTCTTGTTTTCTTTAGAGTCCTCCCCCACCTCACTTTTAGCCTTTTTAGATCATTCTTCCTGTAGCATTTCTAACACAGCCTGTCCCTTTTTTATAGCCTGTTGACAGCATTTTTGATCTTTTAGGCAGCTACGCACTAAGTGCCATACCAGCTGAAACTCTGTCTTTAAGATTCTTTGCTCCCAAGCAAAATTTAAATCTTTTTCTAGCTTATCTCAGTTGTCCACCATGAGATTCCCAGAGATCGTGAACCAAGGTGTAGCAATTCACTAAGAAATCTCTCTGTAGTTTTTTTTTATCTTAAGCCTTTTTCTTTTAAACAGCTCCTGAAGAGCCAGAAAAATTGGTTGAGACTTGAGAAGTCCCCATGTTCACTGTAGCAGCTCTGCAGCTAGTTTCGCTCCCCTCCACAGTGTGCTTCGAGCACAAGCACAGATAAAACACTATGTTTAAAAAATTAACGTTGGCTATCAACCAACACACCTCTACTAGAGTGGGGTTCATAAAATTAAGTTTCCTACTCACTATACTTGTTCAGTAGCCAGCAGCCTAATCTGGGGAACTTTTTTTATTTACTAGCAGTTTTTTCCTCAAGGTTTTTGTTAATCTCTGTTTACACAACTGTTAACAGCAGCTAGGCTGATCAAGGGGAGTAAAGGGAGGAGCCTCTCTCCTTGGGGAGGAGGCTCAAGAGAGAAAGACAAAACTCCCTGGCAGAAAACAATTTTTCTCAAGCAAATTATTTTTAACTTTTAACTTAAGCACCAAGAGGACCAAGTAAAACTCTTTGACGAACAAAGCAAACAGTTTCATGATTTCAAACACAGTCGTCAGTCCAAATTCAAAAACAAAACAAAAGCCAAAAAGACACTGGACAATACCACAGAAAAGAAACCAGACAAACAAGACCAAGACAAAGCATCCTATAACCAATTTCCACAGATGCCTGGTACCTTCAGTACCTGGCCCAAACTGCAGCTTAACCTTAGCTGCTTCTGGGATGAGATGGACCATCTGATTCCATCTCCCAACAGGATTCCAGAGTGTCCTCTTGTCCTAACATCTAAGCACACTTGTCCGCACCTATACTTAAAAAGGCAGCCGAACGTGACCTCTGACGGAGTGGGATTCCTCGTCCACTCCCGCCTAGGTAAAAGGAGCATTCCATCTCCTTTGTTCTAGAAAACCAGAGTCAGGTCCTCCTAACTGTCCACAGCCGGGCTCTCCCGACTGTTCTCTGCCCGTGGAACGTCTTCCAGGGGCTGCAGCTTGCCGGCCCTGGGGCGTCCCCCACCTTCCGCAGCCAGAGGATCCTCACGGACCACAAAGGCAGCTGCACTGAGTGGGGATACACATCCACTCTCCTAGCACAGGGCAGGAATACACATCCACCCTCTTAGCACAGGGCAGGAATACACATCCACCCTCTTAGCACAGGGCAGGAATACACATCTACCCTCTTAACACTGACCAGTACTAAGACACACATATATACACACACGGCAGAACCAAAACAGAGACAGACACAGACTGACGATTGCAGCGCCACTCACACAGAAACACTCAAACATCCAACTCACCTCCAAAGGGTCTTTGGAGTCTGGGGTGGTCGAGCAGACCCCGGACGAGCCACCATTTGAAAGATCCCACACAAAGAGACCCTTACTCAAGTCTTGGGAAATCGCGGACCCCAGACACAGAGAGACCATTTTGGATGTAATAAGCAAAGGCGAGGTTTATTACAGAGACCTATTACAGAGATCTCCGGGCCGACACATATCCCACACAGGAGACAGAGGTGTCGACCCTGAGAGGCTGGGAGAGAGAGCATTTAAAGGCAGAGGCTGTGAGCACCGGGGGATGGGGGGGATGTCAAAGGGGAATGCACCACAAGTTACAGGATTGTTTTATGGCTCCAGGAGATAAGGGGACGCCAAAACGTTTTATGGCCCCCTGGTTCCTGGAACAGAGCTACTAAATCGGGAGAACAGTTGGGTCTTTAGGTCCTCATTATTTTTAAAAGTTTGTCAAAATTGATGAAGCATCTGTATTTGAAACACCTCTGGTTAGGCTTGGGCTGCCCGGTTTCCTGGAATGTTCTCTGCAGGACACAATGGCTGAAAAGCACAAGTAGGGGCTTATCAGGGTCTAGAGGACATCTGGTTAAAGTATGACTCTGAGTAAGCTGGGCGGATGTCTTTGGATGGTTTATGGGTCAGTCCTTGATAGCCTGAGCTGGTTTCTGTATTCCTTTTCTTTATCTTCATGGCCTGGGCTTAGCCCTGAGTTTGTGGCTTTTGGGGCTTACTCTTTTAATTTTATATTTATAAACCTTAAATTCGTATAATTTTCCTTTGAGGAGTAGTGCTACTTACTGGTTTGCTCCTCACAGTTTGATCAGGCTGCTCTCTTATAGAAACCCATCAGGAGATGTCACCACCCACAATGCCTGGGCCCCAAGATCACTAATTTAGAAAAAGCCTCACAGCTGAATCTTATGGAAGCATTATCTCAGTTGAGGTTTCCTCCTTTCAGATGACTCTAGCTTGTGTCAAGTTGATATAAAACTAGCTAGGGAATATGTCTACTTTTAAGTTCATAGGGTTTTCAAGAGGACAAAAGCACAATCATGTTTATAATCCTGGAATACTCTGTATAATCCTGGAATCCAGTAATCATAGACAAGGGAAGGCTGAAAGATAAGACACGGAGTGAAGTTAGTACAAGGAGAAAAAGTAGCCTCCACATTAGTTCTCTAAAAATGACTTTTAGAAAGGCTTTGTGTAACTTCTAGTAACAGGTCAGGTTTATGCATAAATATATGTCCAGGAATATTTGATTTAAAGTTAGTGGTTTATATTCAAGGACTATTAAATGATTATGTGTACATCTGATGATCTTAGTTCAGTCCAATGACTATAGTTCATTCCAATATTGGAAAGGACTGCAGGGGAAGCAACAGTGGACAGATGTATTAGAGTAGGATAAGAAAGCCCTGTGTCATAAATTGGAACAGAAATAACAAACTTATCCAGAAGGAGAGGAAAAGTAGAAGGTACAGCATCTGGTGTTGGCATCAAATAGTACTGTATTAATGGAGCTCTGTGTATTCAGATCCTGAATTCTATACCCAGATAGCTGGTTGTGTTCTTGATGATGGCAGAGTTAGCCATCTCTGATCTTTAAGTTATGTAAAATTTGTTTTGCAGTACCACTAAATGCTTAATAAAAGTTGATCAGCATATTATCTGGACAGAAGAAAACTGAATGGGACTTCCAATCCCAGTTAGAAGGTCATAAGGAGAAACCAGAGTGAAGAAGGACCATGAGGAGAGGAAGATGTAGAGAGAACATAAGGAGTCATCATGAGTCGCAAAGGGAGTCTCCATGACATACATGGAGCAGAACAAGTCAGTGCAAAACTCATACTGAATATAAAGGACCATGTGACTAGAAAGCAGGCAGCCTTAGAGGTTCAAATAGCTCAGAACCAGTCCAAGTTAGGCATGCAGCTTGTTAATAAACTTAATAGGTCTTTATGTCAAATACTTGGTAGCTAGAAAAGGAACATATAAGGCTATCATCATTAGATTACTGCCTACAGTAGTAGATACAGGACAGGTTTCTGATGCTATCTGAAAGACATCTGAAAGTCATGTCCTCCTCCAGGTCTTACCAAAATTGATCCAAGCTCTTTCTGCCGTCCTTAGAGGCATGCCCTTTCAGTCAAGTGCCAGGACTCTTCTGTTTGCCACAGTTCAGGATTCATAGAAGATTAGGAAAATAGAAGTCACCAGGGAAAGTCTAGGTGAGTATAAAAATTCAGAAACATAACTGGAAGGAAAATAGAATAAAATAAAGCCTATCATGCATGGAAAGACCAGAGGAGTCCATGATCAATGACTATGATGACTGACACCTATATTTGCTGACCCAGGAAGATGTGAGACAAATGTAGAACATGGAGCCATAAAGTATCCTGACTGTGGATAAAGTTGTGTCACCAGAGAGAAAACATCTACAATGATGACCTGAAGACCTGTGATTGATCCCCAAACAGGTCCTGGCAAGTCTCCAGGAATTGGGGAGCAAAGGGAATGGAAGAGAAAATTCCTTACATGTGAAGCTTGGCATGCGGAGAACCTGTGTGTGGGAATCAGTAGAGGTCTAGCTATGGTAAGAAAAGACATGCACAGTCTGATAGTTTTAAAAGAGAAGGAAGAGGAGAAGAAGCAGTGCCAGTCCACAAATCTAGGATAATTACCCCATCTAGGAGATGGTAAATATAAAGCACAAAATGGGTAATACAACAACAGCAGAAGGTCTGGACTTCATCAAGAAACTCCCACTTCACTCAACAAGAACACCTGAATTCATTCATAGGCTGGGTTCCATGATCCCTAGCCAAATGGAAAGCTATCTTGTTTCTCATCTCAAACACCTCATAAAACAAGACCCATAAGAACTATCAACGTTAGTTACGTTTCTATGTCTCATGCCTTACCCGTGAGCACTCCAGAGACTCTTTCCCCAGGAGGTTGGACTAAGATGCTTACTAAACATTCCTGCCATTTGCACTGTGAGACATCTTGGATTTACCATGTCCAAACCCAAATCTTAATCCTTCTGAAAAATGTTCACCACTCTAAATTGCATTCCATTTTTCAGATGCTTACAAAATGAGGTAAGAGGTAGTGGGACAGCTCTTAACTTCCCACTTTCACAACTACATTTGATACAGCAGGAAACTGATGGTTTCATCTCCAAACTTATCTCCAGACTTTAATGTCCATTCAGAATACACCCAAGCTCCTACTGGCCCTGGGCTAGTCCAGTTATTACCAAAACATTCTGAGTCAGTTGAAATAGCTTCCAGACCTGAGTCCCTGCTTTGGCCCTTATCATACACCAATGTCACAGAAGCTTGTTTCCTGAGGGAACACTAGAAAACGATTTTGAAGATGATTTCTTTCCATCATGTAAAATGCTCCTTGGCTTCCCAATGAGGGTGCTCTACCTTAGGTTTGGCACATGTAAAAAGAATGATTGCTACAATCTCTGCTGCCTGGGAGCGGGGCGGGGGAAGGGTACAGTTTTCAACTGTTCTCTACACTTGCCAAGCCTCTGTCCCTGCCCTTTTTTTTGTTTGTTTGGTTGGTTGGTTTTTATTGTTGTTGTTGTTGTTATTGTCGTTGTGTGTTTGTTTGTTTGTTTGTTTGTTATCTCATTTATCTACTTCCTTATATTCCAACATCTCCAATCCTCCCACGGACAAAGGTCCCTATGCTAAAAGCCGTCCTGCGCAGCAGCCACTGATGGATGTGTTAAGGTGCTTGATTATGACAGGTGAAGGTCTGAGAACTTAGAATCCACCTGCGCTGGGCTCAAGGCCATAGACATCACCTGACTGAAAGCCACACCAAAGTAGGGAGAGTGGAGACTGCTGTCATCTGGCCCTGGAAACTGCAGCACCTGGCGCCACTACTGCTGCATACTACATGCAGTGGCAAACAACTCTTCTTCTGCTACTTCAGTCCGCAGTCTACCAGTGAACAATAGAACTGCCAAGCTGCAGGAAGTCCCGCCTAAACGGAAATACTCTTAACAGTACGCCCTGGATTCTGGAAAATGTAGTTCCTTCAGAGAAATCAAGAAATTGGGTGCTGACTCTGGGACCAGCAGGAGCCTAAGTAATGATTACATGGCAGAAGGTTCTAGGAAACTTCACAGAATACGAAAAGTGGGATCTCCTTCCTCTGAGAGGGCCCATATCCAGAGAAGGGAGTGCAAATGTTGAAATAAATTACATCAGATGTTCCTCTAATGAACACACAACACTAAAATCAGTAAGTGTATTAATTGTCCACTCATATGTTATTTATTGTTTTAAAAAAGTAAAATATAAAGCTCCAGTCAACTGTTCAACCTTCAAAGGTGAGAGTTTTTTCAAGCCATAAAGTAGAAGAATGATTTTTGAAGAAATATTTGAGTTCCCAGGTGAACTAAAGTGGGAAACCCCCTCAGACATAAATTCCAAGCAAGAAGGACCAAGAGGAGAAGGCCAATGAGAGGAATATCAGAATATTCTGAAAGCAATAGAGGCACCTTTCTATATGGTAGACAACCAAAGAAAGTAATAGTCTTACCCTTAGGTACCCATTAGCCCTCAAACTGAGATACATTTATTTCCATTTAGGAATATGCCATTCTCTATTTGAAAATGAGAACCATTCTAAGAGTTCCATATGTTAACATAAAGGGTTAGCATGGTCTCTCTGAATGCTTGTGTGCAAAGATAACAGTGTGGAAATGCCAACCTCATTTGGAATAGGTGACCTCATTTCACCTATCATTACAGGAACAACAATAGAATGGAAATTTCAAATGCTTTGTGATGTTGGTGGAAGTTTGAATTGTTCAAACCACTAAAGTTAGCCATAAACCATTGTCTTCACATGTACATGTATATTCCTGGGTGGGTGGGGGGAGGCAGGTAGAAAGAATTAAGGCCTCGGGATAACGTAGGGATATATACTTAAGTCTAAGATGTACTAAAGCTGAGCACAGGGGTTCTAGAACTTTGAATATTCCTGAGCTTAGCTCTAAAGTGTAACTTCTTCATATTCCCAAAAACTCAGTGAATTTGTGGCACACACTGAAAAGGGAGGATAGGAAATTCTGTCAGCTTGCGGATCACAGCAAGATTTTGTTCTCCAAAATTACAATTAAATGATGAGTAATATTACCATTAGGAATAATTCTTGGAAATATTGACAGTTGGTTAGATGGTAAATACACATAGGGCTGCTAGACTATTGTGCTTTTTTATGCATACAGCAAATGTTTGTCAAATACTTATTGCATTTCAGAAAACTATTGTATGTGGGTAGAACAAATATGGAAATAATGGACAAAGACACAAAATAACTTCTATTCAAAAAGGAAGACATATGAAAAATGCAAAATTATATGGTTCTGCAATTCTGCAATGTGTTAGCTACAACAAAGACAAGGAAGATAAGCTGGGCAGGGTGAGACACAGCTATAACTGCAAGATTTGGGCTGTTTCAACAAGAGAATCAAGGCCAGTCTGGGTTGCATAGTGAGAGTCTGTTTCACAGCTACCTCCTTTGAATCAAAATATTGCATCCTGGAAGGAAGAGAAGGAGAGAAGCTTCATAAGATTTGAGAAGCTAATAAAATTTCCAAAGCTCAGAAAATTACAGAATTCATAAATTCCCTGTGAAAGCTTTTATAAACGGTAAACAATTGCTGGTTAGAGGAGACTCTCTTTGTGAGATGCGTGCAAGCTGTGCCAGGACCTACAATGATGAAACTGAAGCGTTTGTCAGGCATCACCCATGATGGGATGGATCTTGGCCATGCAGCTGCCTTTCAGTCAACTGTGCTCCTCTAACCTCTCACCTAGTTCCTAAATAATTTCAGGAAACTCACTGCTTCACAAGCTATACTTCTGAGTATTTTCCATTCTACCTCTAACATGCTGCTCCTTTCCCAAAACCTGTGCTAGTCGCTATTCTACTTCAAACACATTTTTTAAACTTTCACTGGAGATAGAAATTGTCTTTTCAGATGAGCTCATTTCAGTTAATCACCTTTACTTCTACTATGTTGCTGCACATTTCAAGATACCATTCGTCGTTATGAATAGTCTGTGTTGCATATGTCTGTATATAATCAGTTCATCAGATGAGAAACATCTACATTGCATACATGTGTGTGTATGTATAGGTATCTCAGTGGTCTCCTGAGATTCCAGAGTGCCAAGGGCTGGATCATGTGGCTGATAGATAGATAGATAGATAGATAGATAGATAGATAGATAGATAGATAGACAGATTGATAGATAGATAGATAGATAGATAGATAGATAGATAGATAGATAGAGAGATATATTTTTTCTCAAAAGACAAAAACTGAACACAACCACCAGCCCCCCCATACCAAGCAAACAAAATAACACTCCCCAAAAAACAAACAAAACACAGAATACTGTAACCAAATAAACACACACACACACACACACACACACACACACAAACACCCCTGTGGAACCCATTGTATGTTGGATACTACTATTGAACATGAGACCTGTCCTGGAGTGGCTGATATAACCAGTGTCACTATATTGGAAAAATTGAGTTTTCCTCTTCTAGCAGGTTTAAGTGACAGTTCAGTAGTTAATATTTATCCTAGTGACTAGGTTTTTATTAGTTCATTTTTCATTGTTTCATTTGTTCATTTGAATAATAATGAAATAAAATATAGTAAGATTTTAAAAACTAGTAAGCCCTTTCTCCAGTGTATACTTTCGTATTAAATGAGGAAAATTGTTTCTCATGGAGACTGTGTGCACTCACTTATATAATTTTATATCTATGTGAGCACTTCAGAGTCTACTGAGGTAGGACTTTTATCTAAACAGTCTTGTGCATTTACTGCATTCACAAAGGCTTTCACAAGCACAAACTCTTTGTTATTCTATATTGTCATAGTTCTTCCAAAGAAATTAACCTGATGTATGGCTTAAAAGAGTAGGGCCAATCATAGTTTACAGAGGTATGGGGTGTTTGTTGGCATGTTCCAGGCCATTTTTGCTGGGTTCTTTTTTTTTTTTTAAGCTTTATTTCATGTATGTGGATACACTGTCACTGTCTTCAGACACACCAGAAGAGGGCATCAGATGCTTATTACAGATGGTTGTGAGCGACCTTATGGTTGCTGGGAATTGAACTCTGGAACTCTGGAAGAGCAGTCAGTGCTCTTCACCACTGCGCCATCTCTTACAGCTCCACAATCCTCCCAACCCTACTCCATCTTAATCCCTTCTAACCCCACAGCACTAGGTAGGAGCAAAACCTTAGAGCAGAATGGGTTGGAGACCTCTTTCAGCCAACAAATAAAATCCTTCCTGTTAATTAGGGTGCTTAGGTTCCTTGGGGAAAGTCCAAGACTTGGGGAAAGACTTCAAGATATCTCCAACTTCTTTCGTCAAACTGCAACAGCAACAAACAGGACCAGCAGGGAAGGGCAGCAGCCTTTTCCATTTTTCAAGCAAGTCTGGCTGCTTGCAAAGCTCTGTATTCACTCACTCTCCAGAGTCCCAATAATTACATTATCTGCGGCTGGCAAAATATCATGGCCATCCTAGATCAAGAGACAATCATAACCAATGACTGAGGACAAACTGAAGCAGCCCCATATCCCACATCTAGGATTAAAACACAAACATATTCACCCGAGTTTTTAAAAGATCCAAAATTCTCACTACAAGCCTGTAACACAAACTGTGGGCTGGGTGGTTCAGAAGTTAAGAACACATTCATCATTGAGTGAGGATCTGGGTCCTGTTCTCAGGACTCAGTCAGTCATAACTATCTAACTCCAGCTTTCAGGGGATCCATTGCCTCTGACCTTCATGGGCACCCACACTTCTGTGCACATTTCCATTCTCATTCCATTTTATTATTACAAAATAATAAAAATCTTTTCAAAAAACCAGACCAAAAATGATAATAGGTTAGGCTTAACAAAAAAAAAATCAAGCATGGTGATTGCTATGACTGAGAAACAAAAGCAAAGTGTTGGCGAGGGGTAGGGGGAAGTGACATGATTGGCAGCTCTTGGCACAAGTAAACTCTTGGTGGGCTTCTAAGACACCTGGTCTGGTATCCAGTGTGATCAAAGAAGCATACATGGCTTTCTTCAGTTTATATACAGGTAAAATCTTAGAAAGCTGGTAGTTATCAATGTCTGATCATTGTGTCTTAAAGATCTCTAATCCACTTTACATGTTATTTTACATATGCATGTATACATATTTGTTTGCATCATATTTGATACCATATACCTGTCATATATGTTTATCACATCATATTTAATTTGGCTGTGTAATACATATTTATTCAAGTTGTTTCAACTAGTGCCAACCCTGTAACTGCCTCTAGATTGGACTGCCTGTAACTGCCTCTAGATTGGACTGCTATGTAACTGTCTCTAGATTGGACTGCTCTAAAACTATTACAGAACACACCCTCCTACTCCATTTATGACTTTAAAACACACCACTTACTCTTTTGTTTCTAAACTGTGGTATGGTAGTAAATTGCAGTATAGAAATGATGTTTAAATATATACTGTGACTAGAGAAAACCCAGACTCACTGTAGTACATTGTACTACTGTACTAAGCTTCTGTGTAGATTCCATCGATCATTTTCTTAGGCATGATGAATCGTAGTTATGTTAAATGGGTTGAAAAATTCCTAGAAAATTGTCATAGCACACTTCTGAAAGAGGTCTAAAACATTTATTTAGTGGTGTGTGTGTGTGTGTGTGTGTGTGTGTGTGTGTGTGTGTGTGTGTGTTGTGTGTGTCTGACGTGAAGAAGTCACTTTTTTTCTTCCACCATTGTAGATATGAGGGAGTGAAATGAGGTGGCAAGCAGCTTATCCACTGACATAACTCACTGCTCTTTCTAGGCATATTCATGACAGTATTTCTAAAGGTCATTGGCGTCAGATGAAAGAAATAAAGGAGAAAGACTGCCCCTGAACACTGATGGCACTGCTCATTTGGGGATTTGATGAGCAAAACCCAGAAAGGTGAAGCTGCCATACAGACAATACAAACAACCACCAACCTGATTCCTCCATTTTTTAGAAATTAATTTAATGCATTAAGGACAAAATAAAATATCCTTAGAAATTTTTTTTTCTTTTGGGTTTTTTAAGACAGGTTGTTGCTGTGTAGCCCACGCTGGCCTGGAACTTTCCACCTTCTTGTCTCAGATTCCCAGGAGGGTGTTGGGATTACAGGTGTTGGGATTGCCAAACACAGATCCCTGCAACAATTAGAAAAAAAATATTTTGAGAGCTTCCCAACTTTTCCAAAATACTATATTGCAAGCTGCTGACCTTAAACGTTCAATCCAGAAAATTCCTAAGAGGCAGGTCCTGGTTTAGACAGCTTCCACTCTCTGAATAGAGTGGGTGGCCAGGGACCTCTGCAGGTCTGGGTGCCCAGGCTCTCAGAGCGGGGCTTGGGCTTGCAGCCAGTATACTGGGTGTCAGGTCTGACCTCCTTACCCTGGCGCCTGCATCTCTCCTTCTCTAAGACCCACTCCTGGCTCTTCTTCACCAGGTCCCTCTCTGCCTTCTTTTGTGGAGTCCTCTCACTGATGAAAGTAGACTCGGAGGCCTGGTCTGCATCCTAATTCTCAGTCAGCCCCTTTGGCAGGGAGCTGAAAGGTCCAGAAAACAGAGGTAGAACTTCTTTGCTTTGGCTCTGTTGGGGAAATTTACTAATACACTGACAGCGAAGCCTGCCCTCGTGGCCTGGCTTGTGATCAGATCCAGCTGCTCCTTGTTCTCTGGGTACAGCTGTAGGACCCACTGACAAGGGTACAGAGAAGAAAACAAGTGGTATGGCAACTGGCGGGGATATCCGACTTCTTGTTTGCATTGCAGAGCCACTGCACAGCAGAGATGCTGATGCAGCCATCAGAAGAACCCGGTCTGAAAGATACTCCCTGGCCCATGTTCCCTAGCAGTAGGTCTCCCTGCATCTCGGTTCAAGGTGGCATCCAACATGGCAGGGCTGATGTCAATGCCCACCCAATAGTGTCCTTCTTCTGAGACATAATCTCCATTCAGTCCAGAAACCCTCAGTTGATGTCTAATAGATAAGAGGGCTGACCTTCTGGCAAACAGAAAAGCTCCAGCGCTCGCTCAGTCATCTTGGTCTGGATGTCAATCATCCGTGAGTTGCGAACGTATTTCCAGGCTTCATTCGGGTCATTAAACAGCTCTTGAGGTCCGCTGTGTTCAGGTCTCCCGCTACGAGATGCCATCTCTAAGGGATGGCAATACACTGGGGCTCTTGATTCCTCTTAACTAGGTAAGTTTGTTCTCTCTCTGTCTCTGTCTCTCACTGTCTCTCTGTCTCTCTCCCCCTCCCTCCCTCCCTCCCTCCCTCCCTGTCTGTGAATCTTCAACGACTTAAGACACCAGACTGCAGATCATTCAACATTCATTCATTCGTTTATTTATTGAGATAGCGTTTCACTATATAGTTCTTCTGACTGTCCTGAAATTGTAGACCCACTTCCACCTGGCTTTAACTTTTAGATGGTAGATTCAGACTATAGTGATTCTCTAGGGGCCCCTAGGTCTTCAGACCTAAACTGTGGGTGAGTCACTTGTCCTATTTTTCTGAATCTTCCAGCTTCTTAGACTGAGTAACACTGGTTTTCTGAACTTCCCAGTCATTGTGGGACTATTCAGTCTTTGTATAATCTATTTTACCCTTACTCTCCTTATAATTACATATAATTTCCAATTAATTCTATTTCTTTTGATAACGGTAATACAGTATTCTAGTCACAAGGTATTCAGTAAGTTAAATGACATCAGCACAATGAAAAGTAAAAAATAAATAAGTAACAAAAACAACAAAAACCAGAATTTAGGGGTATATCAAAATGAAGTTTTACTTTATATTGCATATTTAACTTTCTATGCTTATAACTGGAATAAAACAATTGTATTTTGAGAAAAATTAAGGACTGTGCAAATTAATCTATGTTCCCCCATTTTCAGTTCAATGGTTTGCTGTTAGCATTTGCCTCTGTATTTGCCATGCTCTGGCTGACCACTGGAGACAGCTATTTCAGGCTCCAAGGCTTGTCTCTCCTACACCACTGCCTATTAATTTAAATGAAGACTGGTGACTATTTATGTATTTCCAGACTGAGTGTCAGTCAAAAGAGAGACCTGAATAAATGCTCTAGGTCTGCTAATCAGAAAATATTGTCAAAACAGATCCATGGAACAGACAGAGAAATCTCAAGAATAACTCCATTTTAAGAAATGATTGAAACTTTTAAAGTTTTTTTCTTCACTTCAATCCTGTTGTTTCATTATATAATATAAGTCCCAATTACGGCTGCCTTTGGGTAATGTCAGGATAATGCAACCCATGTGTGCAGATGCTGAATGGTTGTGGTAATAAGTCAATGGGATATCCACCTTACCTTACATGATGTGGAGACTAACTTTGAATTATTATTATGATCATTTCACTTATCATAATTCATACTATAGGCAACTTTAGAATGGAAGTATAAGAAGCACACAATCCTGGTATGTGCAGGATAGGAATATGCTTTTGGAATGAGAAGTATTCATATATGACAGTAGATTTATGATCTTGTTATAGAAGCACTGAGTATATATTTAATAGCCATTGGTACAATGTCTTGTTTGAGGATCTGTCATAAGTGTAGGAAGACAACATGGAAGACACCATTACAAGGACCAAATGTGCCTTGTAACATTTACCCAGATTTAGTCATACTCTACGCATGACCTGATAGTGTGCCTTACTCTCTGCTTATTGCTTTGTTCATGGAACACAGGCTGATGTTTGTGATGGACCAGGGTTCTATCATTCAGATAAATGTACACTCATGTACACTCACACCTAGTGATATGTGCCATTGGACAATATTTAGCATTTCATATTCTTCTGATTGTTTATTAAGAACTTTATTATGTTTCATGCATCTCCTCTAGTAAATTATAAATTCATACTAAATTCAATATAATAAAGTCATCAATATAGGAATTGTCAAGTAAGCCACTGTGTGGTGAAGAACTTTATTTTATTTTATTTTTATTAACTTGAGTATTTCTTATTTACATTTCGAATGTTATTCCCCCTAATCCCTCCCCCCTTCTTTATGGGTGTTCCCCTCCCCACCCTCCCCCCATTTCAGCCCTCCCCCCAACAATCACGTTCACTGTTGGTTCAGTATGAGCAGGACCAAGGTCTTCCCCTTACACTGGTGTCTTACTAGGATATTAATTGCTACCTATGAGGTTAGAGTCCAGGGTCAGTCCATGTATATACTTTAGGTAGTGGCTTAGTCCCTGGAAGCACTAGTTGCTTGGCATTGTTGTTCATAAGGGGTCTCGAGACCCTTCAAGCTCTTCCAGTTCTTTCTCTGATTCGGTGAAGAACTTTAATTCCAGCATTTGTGAAGCAGGGATAGGCATATCTCTTTGATTAAAAATTAAAATTAAAAGTTATGATTAAAATCATAACTTTTATGACTAATTTATGATTGAAATTTTGTATAGATAAACCCAGTCAATATTTTATCTTCTGTCCTTGTACCTACAATAAATTGTTACTTCCCTTTTATGATTACACAGTGCATAGGGAACCATCTCAGAAAGATGACCTGCAAGACTTTACCCTCCACTATATGACTCCTGTCAGGCTGTTCATAGGAACAGGTGAGTGAAATGCAGGTTGAAACTCCCAAGGGTTCACTATAAATATGCTATTAAAGAATACTTAACTTCCTAGGGAGAAAGAGGCTAATTTGTTTTTCTAAGGTACAAAATCACCTCTTTGGGTTGATATACTAATGTCTGGGATTATTAGCACTAAGTAAGTATTTCTTTAATGTAAGCAGATATAACCAATCTTCCACTCTGTTTTTATTGCCATGCACAGTCACTGCCAGGCTACGATGTTCTTGGATTTCCAGAACTAAACTCAATTGGTGTTGTCAAATATTTTTTCCTATATGTTTTGTTCATTTTAAATTTCTGTTTTTAGTTGCTAATTTTAATTAGTTTCAATATAGAATGTTTCTTTTATATTTTGTGTATTGATTGAACCATTCCTTCTCTGTCCCATGTATCAGCACTAACAATAGCTTATTGTTATATGTACAGTTTTTCTGCTCTCTTATCTTGTGTGTTTCCTTATCTTCATAAGATTCACTCATAAAAGTGTTGAATAAACGTTGTTGTGGGTGCCTTTCTAGTATGTGTGGGTTTGACTCACTACCATATAAACATGCATTTAAAATTTCTAAAATTAAAAGGAAAATATTAGAAAAATATTGAAAAAAAATCTAGGCTGTTGATCTTTTCTTAATCTGCACTTATTTTTATTTAATAAATTACTATTTATTTTCTAATGGATCTATTCTCTAGAGTGTTCAGATTATTATTTTCCAAACATTTTGATCAGAGAAATGTGTGACCAAGATTTAAAGAGAATCATGCCCAATCACAGATTGAACTTTGAAATCTGACAATGAAAACCATTTTTTATCACAAATTGTAACTGGAATTCTAATCAATTTCTCTCTTCTTATTGACAATCGAGGCTACTAGAGAGAACATACATTAAAGCTCACAGATTTGATTCTCATGCTCTGAATGGAAGCCAAAGCCTGGATAGTTCTCTCTATAAAAATGCCTTACACAATGGCAGCATTTGGATTGAAGCAGTGTGTAAATGATTTTGGTTGGAGAATAATTTTGTACATTCAAAGAATTAGCTGGAATGTGTCCATTCGCTTCACTTAACTCTTGATTGTCTTCCAGGAAATCACCATCAGTTGCAAGGACTCCTTTTATAAGGATGAAAAAGCCAAGGCTGCAAAATACATTAGCTTTTACATTTCCTTTCTTTGGGCTTTGTTCATGTTTATAAATTCCATTTCCTTTGTTCACTAATTTGTCAATGGGAATACAGTGAACATGACAAGGAACGTAGACTTTGAGTACTGCTCTCATATAATATGTGATGTAATCAATGACTCATTCTACCAGCATTTGTGGTGTGTCCTGAAATCTACTTTTTTGTGTTCGTTGCCTGGTCCAGTGGCTCCATGATTGTGATTTTATATAGACACAAACAGGGTTCAACACATCTATAGCACTCATGTCTCCAGCAGAAACTCCACAGTATCAAGAGCTACCCAGAACATTCTATTATTAGTGTCTTCCTTTTTGACTTTTTGTACTTTTTCCTCAATATTAAATTGGTACAGTGCTTCTGTGTATTATCATAGTGTCTGATTGATGGACAACACTCACTTCACTTGTCTGTTTTTCATCTTTTGGACCCTTTATTCTGATGAGTCATTACTCTGTCATGTCCAGATTCAGTTTATTCTGAGTAAGGAATAAAACATGGGCTTTCATGTGAGATTTTGAGCTTAACCATTTTGCTTGGTGCGAGGGGAAATTCCAGGGTTGTTTAGGTTTGCAGTTCTTTTATGACTAAGAACTTCTGAACATTTAAGTACTTATTGGCCATTTGGGATTCTTCTGTTAAGAATTTTCTGTTTAGCACAGAACCCCATTTTTGTGTTATTTGGGTTTGTAGAGATGAAATTCTTGAAATCTTTATATATTTTGAATATTAACCCTCTGATTTGTAAGTTGTTGATTTGTAGTTTTTGTTGTTGTTCTTGTACATTTTTATTGGATATTTTTATTTACAATTCAAATGTTATTACCTTTCCCAATTTGCCAACCAAGCATCCTCTGCCATCTCACTCTTTATCCTATAAGAGTATACCACTCCCCAAACACCACCCCTTCCCACCTCCCTGACCTGACATTCCCCTACACTGGGGAATACAGACTTGGCATGACAAAGGGCTTCTTCTCCCATTGCTGCCCAATGAGGCCATCCTATGCTACATATGCAGCTGGAGCTGTGGGTCTGTCCATGTGTACTCTTTGGGTAGTTGTTTAGTCCCTGGAAGCTCTGGTTGATTGGTTTTGTTGTTATTATGGGATTCCAGGCCCCTTCAGCTCCTTCAGTTCTTTTGTTAACTCCTCCAATGGGGAACCAGTCAGTTCAATGGTTTGCTGCTAGCATTAACCTCTCTATTTGGCATACTCTTGCCGTGCCTCTCAGGAGACAGCTATATAAGGCTAGTGTCAGCATGCAATTCTTGGCTTCATCAATATTGTCTAGGTTTGTTAGCTTTATATATTGGCTGGATCACAAGGTAGATCAGAATCTGAATGGCCATTCCTTCAGAATCTGCTCCAAGCTTTGTCTCCATTATCTCCTCCTATGAATAATTTTGTTCCCCCTTTTAAGAAGGACTCAGGCATCTGCATATTAGTCATCTTTCTTCTTGAGCTGCATGTGGTCTGTGGATCATATCCTAGGTAATTTGGGCTTTTTTACTAATATCCACTTATCAGTAAGTGCACACCGTTTGTGTGTGTGTGTGTGTGTGTGTGTCTGTGTGTGTGTCTGCGTGTGTGTGTGTGTGTGTGTGTGTGGTTATTTCTTTGTGTTTTTTTCACTTTGTTCTATTTTGTTTTCCTTTGGTGATAAGGTTACCTCACTTAGAATATTTTCTAGTTCAATCCATTTACCTATAAATTTCAGGAAGTCATTTGTTTTTGATCGCTGAATAGTACTCTTTGTGTAGCTGTACCACACTTTCTGTATCCAGTCCTATATTGAAGGTCATCTGGGTTCTTTACAGATTCTGGCTATTATAAATAAGACTGTTATGAACATAGTGCAGCATGTCTTTGTTTTATGTTGGCACATCATTTGGGTATATGCCCAGGAGAGGTATAGCTGGGTCCTCAGGTAATACAATGTCCAATTTTCTGAGAAAACTCCAAAATTATTTCCAGAGTGATTGTACCAGTTTGCAATCCCACCAACCATGGAGGACTGTTCCTCTTTCTCCACATCCTCACCAGCATCTGTTGTCACCTGAGTTTTTGATATTAACCATTGTGACTAGTGTAAGGTGGAATCTCAGGGTTGTTTTGATTTGCATTTCCCTGATGACTAAGGATGTTGAACATTTCTTTAGGTACTTCTCAGCCATTTGATATTCCTCTGCTGAGAATTCTATGTTTAGCTCTGTATGCCACTTTTTTAAATATGGGTTTTTGTCTCTTTGAAGACTAACTTCTTGAGTTCTTTGTATTTTTTGGATATTAGCCCTCTATCAGTTGTAGCATTGATAAAGATCTTTTCCCAATCTGTTGGTTGACATATTGTTATAATGACAGTGTCCTTTGCTTTACAGAAGCTAAGTAATTTTATGAGGTTCCATGTGTTGACTCTTGATCTTAGAGCATAAGCCATTAGTGTTTTGTTCAGGAAATTTTGCCCAGTAGCCAAGGGTTCGACACTCTTACCCAATTTTTCTTCTATTAGTTTGAGTGTATGTGGAGATCTGTGATCCAATTGAACATAAGTTTGAACAGAGTGATGTGAATGAATCAATTTACATTCAACTACATGGTGATCTCCCATGGAGCCAGCACCATTTGCTGAAAATGTTTTTTTTCCCCCACTGGGCAGTTTTAGCTCCTTTGTCAAAGATCAAATGACCATAGGAGTGTGGGTTCATTTCTGGACCTTCAATTCTAATTTTGCCTGCCTAAGTTTGTACCAATACCATACACTTTTTAACATTATTGCTCTGTGACACAGCTTGAAGTCAGGGATGGTGATTCCCCCAGAATTTCTTTATTGTTCAGGATAGTTTTCCTATCCTGTTGTTGTTGTTGTTGTTGTTGTTACTCCAAATGAATTTGCAAATTGCTCTATCTAACTCTATGTAGAATTGAGTTGGAATTTTGACGGGGATTGCATTGAATCTGTAGATCCTGTTAGGCAAAATGAACATTTTTACTATATTAACCCTGCCAATCCATGAACATGGGAGATCTTCTGAAATCTTATTCAGTTTCTCTCTTCAGAGACTTCAAGTTTGTGTCGTACAGATCTTTCACTTGCTTGGCGAGAATCACACCAAGGTATTTTATGTTATTTGTGACTGGTGTGAAGGATGCCATTTCCATAATTTCTTCTCAGCCTATTTATCCTATAAGAAGAGAAAAGTTACTGATTTGTTTGAGTTAATTTTATAATTAGCTACATTGCTGAAGGTGTTTATCAGGCTTAGTAGTTTTTTGGTGAACCTTTTGGGATCACACACACACACACACACACACACGATATATTGTATCATTTCATCTGTAAATAGGGATATTTTGACCTCTTCCTTTCTAGTTTGAATCCATTTGACTGCCTTTTGTTGTGTGATTGCTCTGACCAGGACTTGTAGTACTAGAAAAGTAGGGGGAGAGTGGACAGCCTTGTCTAGCTCTGGATTTTAGTGGTATTGCTTCAAGTTTCTTTCCATTTAGTTTGATGTTGACTCCTGGTTTGCTGTATATTGCTTTTCCTATCTTTTGGTATGGGCCTTGAATTCCTGACTGTTCCGAGTCTTAACATGAATGGGTGTTGAATTTTAACATATGATTTCTCAGCCTCTAATGAGATGATAATATATTTTTTTGAGTTTGTTTACATAGTGGATTACTTTGATGGATTTACATATATTGAACAATCCCTGCATCACTGGGATGAAGTCTACTTGATCATGATTGATGATTATTTTGGGGTGTTTTTGAATTTGGTTTGTGAGAATTTTTGAATATTTTTGCATTAGTATTCATAAGAGAAATTAGTCTGAAGTTCTCATTCTTTGTTGGGTCTTTGTTTAGTTTAGAAATAAGCATAATTGTGGCTTCTTAGAAGGAATTGGGTAATGCTCCTCTTTCGATTTTGTGGGATAGTTTAGACAGCGTTGGTACTATGTCTTTTATGGAGGTCTAATAAAATTCTGCACTAACTGCACCTGGTCCATGGCTCTTTTTGGCTGGGAACATTTAATAACTGCATCTATTACTTTAGAATTTATGGGGCTGTTTAAATGGTTTATATGATCCTGATTTCACATTGATAACTGGTATTTGTCTAGAACATTGTCCATTTCATCCAGATTTTCCAGGGCTTTTTTTATTTTTTTTGAATATCGCTTTTATATTAGGACGTGATTTTTTTTTTAATTTCCTCAGCTTCTGTTGTTATGTTTCCCTTTCCATTGGATATACTCTATCTGTGCCCTCTTGTTAGTCAGGCTAAGGGTTTATCTATCTTTTTGATTTTCTCAAAGAAACAATTCCTGCTTTTGTTGATTTTTTGTATAGTTCTTTTCTCATTTCTACTGGTTGAGTTCAGCCTAGAATATGGTTATTTCCTGCCATCTACTCCTACTTCTTGTTGGTGTTTTTGCATCTTTTTGTTCTAGAGTGTTTCAGTGTGTTGTCAAGCTGCTAATGTTTGTTCTCTCCAGTTTCTTTTTGAAGGCAATCAAATCTATGAGTGTTCCTCTTAGCACTGCTATGACTCTGTCCCAGACGTTTGGGTATGTTCTTCCTTCATTTTCATTGAATTTTAAAGAGTCTTTCTTTCTTTATATCGTCCTTGACCAAATAATCATTGAATAGAGTGTTGTCACCTTGCATGTTTATGTGGGCTTTCTGTCATTTTTGTTGTTATTGAAGACCAGATTTAGTCCGTGGTGATCTGATATGATGTATATAATTATTTTAATCATCCTCTATCTGTTGAGGCATTTTTTTGTCACCGATTATATGGTAAATTTTGGAGAAGTACAAAGAGGTGCTGAGAACAGGGTATATTCTTTTGTTTTAGGATGAAAGATTCTATAAATATCTGTTAAGTCCATTTTGTTCATAACTTCTGTTAGTTTCTCTGTGTCTCTATTTAGTTTCTTTTTCCGGTGATATGTCCATTGATGAGAGCAGGGTGTTGAAATCTCCCAGTATTATTGTGTGGGTGCAGTGTGTGCTTTGACCTTTAATAAGAATTATTTTATGAATGTAGGTGCCCTTGTATTTGGAGCATAGATGTTCAGTATTGAGAGTTCATCTTGGTGGAGTTTTCCTTTGATAAACATGAAGTGTACTTCCTTGTCTTTTTTGATACTTTTGGTTTAAAGTCGATTTTATTTGATACTAGAGTGGCTAATCCAGCTTGTTTCTTGGGAGCATTTGCTTAGAAAACTGTTTTGCCTTTTACTCTGAGTTAGTCTTTGTCACTGAGGTGTGTTCCCTTTATGCAGCAAAATGCTGGGTCCTCTGTACATATCCTGTCTCTTAGTCTATATCTTTATATTAGGGATTTTAGTCCATTTTTATTAAGAGATATTAAGGAACAGTGATTGTTGTTTCCTGTTATTTTTTTCTATTAGAGGTGGAATTACATTTATGTGGCTTTCTTCTTTTGGGTTCATGGCAAAGAGATTAATTTCTTGCTTTTTCCAGGGTGTAGTTTCCCTACTTGTGTTGGAGTTTTCCATTTATTATCCTTTGTAGGGCTGTATTTGTGGAAAGATATTGTGTAAATCTGGTATTGCAATGGAATATCTTGGATTCTCCATCTATGTTAATTGAGAGTTATGCTGGATATAGTAGCCTGGGCTGGCATTTTTGTTGTCTTTGGTCTGTATGACAACTCCCCAGGATGTTCTGGCTTTCTTAGTCTCTGCTAGTAAGTCTGTTGTAATTCTGATAAGCTTGCCTTTATATGTTACTTGACCTTTTTCCTTTACTGCTTTTAATAGTCTTTGTTTTCTGTGTTTGGTTTTGACATTAAGTGATAGGAGGAATTTCTTATCTGGTCCAATCTATTGGGAGTCCTGTAGGCTTCTTGTATATTTATAGATGTCTATTTCTTTAAGTTAGGGAAGTATTCTTCTATAATTTTGGTGAAGATATTTACTGGTCTATAAGTTGGGAGCCTTCACCCTCTTCTATACATATTATCCTTAGGTGTTATCTTCTCATTGTGTCCTAGATTTCCTAGATGTTTTGGTTTGGGACTTTTTTACATTATCAATGTTTTCTACAGTATCTTCTGTCCCAGAGATTCTCTTTTCTATCTATTGTATTCTGTTGGTGATACTTGTGTCTATGACTCTTGATCTCTTTCCAAGGTTTTCTATCTCCATGGTTATATCCCTTTGTGGTTTATTTATTATTTCTATTTCCATTTTTATATCGTGAATGTTTTTGTTCAAATCCTTCACCTGTTTGGTTGTATATTCCTGTAATTCTTTAAGGGATTTTTGTGTTTCCTTTTAAGGGCTTATACTTGTTTACCTGTGTTGTTCTATATTTCATTGAATGAATTATTTATGTCCTTCCTACAGTCCTCTATCATCATCATGAGATGTAATTTAATTTCAAACCCATAGGTTGCATTTCTGGTGTGTTTTGATATCCAGTATTTGCTTTGGTGGGTGACCTGGTCTCTGATAATGACAGGTAATCGTTCTTTCTCTGGCTTAGGTTCCTGTGCTTGCCACTCACTGTAAGGTTGTCTCTGGTCTTAGATTTTCTTGCCATATCTGACAATTGTTTGACTCTCCTGTAAGGCTGTGTGTCAGCACTCCTGTAGACCTGTTTTCCTACACCCAGATCTGGATACAGAGAGCTGTGGGACCACTTCAGCTCTAAGCATAGTCAAAAACCCAAAGGGTTCTCTCCCAAAATGTTCCAGAGCTTGTGTGTCCTGAGGTGTCCATGTAGGTCAATCAGAGCAGAGGAATTGGATTTACCTTTGCTTTCAGGTGTGTCAGTGTTCGTGTTGACTGGCTTTCAGGTCTTGATACATGCAGAAACCAGAATGGTCCTATTCCTGACTGCTCCTAATTCCTGTGTGCAGAGTGTACTAGGCAGGTTCCTCTTGGGCCAAACATATAAACACAAGTAGTTGTCTCCTCTGAGCTCTCAGGATTGTCTGCACTTCTGAGAGTTCAGCTCTTTCCCCAAAGGGATTTGGTTACAGAGAGCTGTAAGACCAGTTCAGCACTGGACACAGGCAGAAACCACTTAGTTTTTGTTGAATATTATTTTTTGGATATCTTTAAAATTACATTTCAAATGTTATCCTCTCTCTTGTTCTCCCATCCATAAACTGCCTATCCTGTCCCAATCTCATTTCTTCTATGAGGAATGTAATATCCACCCACCCCTTCCTTCCCCCTCCTGACATTATGGTGTCCATTCTTGGCAGAACCAAAGGCTTCTCCTCCCACTTGTGCCCAGCAAGGCCATCCTCTGCTACCTATGCAGCCAGAGTCATATGGCTGCCCATGTCTATTCTTTGCGTGGTGATTTACTCCCTTCAAGCTCTGGTTCAATGGTTTTGTTATTCTTATGGGGTTCCAGGCCTTTAATTTTTTCATTTCTTTCTATAACTCCTCCAATGAGGAACCTATTTTCAGTTGAGTGGTTGCCTGAAAATACTCACCTCTGTATTTGTCATGCTTTGGCAGAGCCTCTCATGTGACAGCAATATCGGGCTCCTATCAACATGCATACTTCTTGGCTCGGTTTGGCTATTTTATGGATATGTGTTGGAATCCCAGATAGGGCAGGCTCTAAAGAGCCAGAAACTTGAAGTAGCCCAGGTGTCCCTCAAGTAAAGAAAGGACACAAGAAATGTGGTTCATTTACACAGTGGAATCCTATTCATCTATTAAAAGTTGTTGGTGGATTGCAGACTGGTACAACCTTTCTGGAAATCAGTCTGGAGGTTCCTCAGAAAACTGGACATTGAACTGCCTGAGGATCCAGCTATACCTCTCTTGGGCATATACCCAAAAGATGCCCCAACATATAAAGAAGACATGTGCTCCACTATGTTCATCCCAGCCTTATTTATAATAGCCAGAAGCTGGAAAGAACCCAGATGCTCTTCAACAGAGGAATGGATACAGAAAATGTGGTACATCTATACAATGGAATACTACTCAGCTATCAAAAGCAATGACTTTATGAAATTCATAGGCAAATGGTTGGAACTGGAAAATATCATCCTAAGTGAGGAAACCCAATCACAGAAAAACACACATGGTATGCACTCATTGAAAAGTGACTATTAGCCCAAATGCTTGAATTACACTTGAAGCCTAGAACAAATGAACTCAAGACGGATGATCAAAATGTGAATGCTTCACTCCTTCTTTAAAAGGGGAACAAGAATACCCTTGGCAGGGAATAGAGAGGCAAAGATTAAAACAGACACGGAAGGAACACCCATTCAGAGCCTGCCCCACATGTGGCCCATACATATACAGCCATACAATTAGACCAGATGGATGAAGCAAAGAAGTGCAGGCCGACAGGAGCCGGGTGTAGATCGCTCCTGAGAGACACAGCCAGAATACAGCAAATACAGAGGCGAATGCCAGCAGCAAACCACTGAACTGAGAATAGGACCCCCATTGAAGGAATCAGAGAAAGAACTGGAAGAGCTTGAAGGGGCTCGAGACCCCATATGTACAACAATGCCAAGCAACCAGAAATTCCAGGAACTAAGCCACTACCTAAAGACTATACATGGACTGACCCTGGACTCTGACCTCATAGGTAGCAATGGATATCCTAGTAAGAGCACCAGTGGAAGGGGAAGCCCTGGGTCCTGCTAAGACTGAACCCCCAGTGAACTAGACTGTTGGGGGGAGGGCGGCAATGGGGAGAGGATGGGGAGGGGAACACCCAAAGAGGGGGAGGGGGAGGGGTTAGGGGGATGTTTACCTGGAAACCAGGAAAGGGAATAACATTCGAAATGTAAATAAGAAATACTCAAGTTAATAAAAAAAAAAGAAAGAAAAAAGAAAAAAAAAGAAAAGCAAGGACATCATGAACTTTACAGGCAAATGGATGGAACTAGAAAATGGCATTCTATTTGAGATAACCCAGTCCCAAAAGAACATGAATACTGTACTCACTGATAAGTGGATATTAGTTCAAAAGTGCAGAGTACCTATGATATACGCCATAAATGGAAAGAAGGTAAAATAAAAGGAAGGCTCGAAAATGATGATGGTTAAATCCCACTGAGAAAGGGATTAAAATCCTCATGAAAGGCAGAGGAAAAAAGGGACCTGAGTGAGATAGGGGAAGTGGAAATGTAGCAAAGATCAGGTATGGAAAGAGACAGGATCCCTGCCAGGAGGGCCAGGAAAATGAATGGAAATACATAGTTGCCAAGGATTGGGAGTGGGGAGAATCTCTAGAAAGTCCCAGGGACCTAGGATGGTGGAGATTCCAAGGACTAAATGTGCATGACCTAAGTTGAAATGCCCAACAGTGAGGATATGGAACCTGAACTTCCAGTGGTCAGACAAGAACCCCCTGGGGGAGGGGGACACCAATCTACCTACAAAGAAGGGACGGGGGTCAAGATAGAGAAACAGAGTTGAGGTTTGAGATAAGCCATATTCTAGGAAACAGAGAGATGAGTTTTATAGTAAACAGAAATGAAGATTTCTTGTAACAAGGTAAGTGCTGAACTTAAGAGTCATAAGGGCTGGTTCATCATCAAGACTTACCTTAATACGATTATGCTGTTAAAATAACATAGAAATAAACTGCCCCTACAATCCTACCTTTATACCCAAAGATACCTTTTCCTCTCTCACTCTCACCTTTATACCCAAGTATATCTTTACACCTTTCTCACCCCTTATTATAGAAGCTTTTCACATATTTTGGAGATTGCTAAAAGGTCCACATTTATGCAAGGTGTTGAAAGAGACTCTGAAATACCCAGAAAAATATAAAACATCTATGTAAAAACTCTTTCTTCCAGTCCTCAGGGACATCATGGAAGAAAAAGTAGAGAGAGTGAATATTAGGTAGTTCATGGTGGTAGATGATTCCTAGTAAATAAGTTTTGCCAAGACAGAGCAGTGGTGTTGTACATGTTACTTCACTTCCTATGATTCTATGCACAAAACCTGCATAAGATCAACCTAGAAAAGTCCAACCTGAGAGGAGAAGTTCAGAATTCCCACTCCTAGTTGAAAAACTAATGGCAACAACTGGCTTTGGAGAGAGGAGGCATCAGATTTCTTTAATATTTGAACTTTTTAGAGCTTACTCATGCCACTGCCCTAGGCAATTATGAGTATCACTCTTTAGTTTTTGTTTGATTGTTTTGAGAAACAGGTGAAAATTGGTGGGAATTGTGGTGGTTGTATAAGAAAAGGAAGGAATTCACAGGAAATAATTATTCATAGACTTGAGTAAAACACATATGCCTATATGAAGAATTTAAACATTTTATGTAATAAGCATTGTAAATTGAAAAATAAAATCTTTTGATTAGTGTTGGAGGAAATCAGCACAGACTCAAATCCAAATAACCACAGAGACTTCTTGAACTTTCTCAGGAATATGCCCACAAAGTTTCTTTCCGTTTCCACAAGAGACCTGGTGAGCATTTAGGGATCATGAAAACACTATTAAAAATATCTTATTCCTTTGGATAAATTAACAAGAAACTTTCTCTAAAGAATTTTTGTTAATTAAAAATAGAAGAGTTGTATAGATTATCTTGTCTCCCAAAGTCAGTGCTGTCTTTGCCACTAAAAGTTAAATGAAAATTGCTGTTCTGGAGGGAGGTGAGGTCAGAGAGTCACAGACTTCTACTTCAACCTTAAGCTGGCTGTCTTACGGAACTGCTTATTAATAAGTCTAGACATGCTCAATGAACTCACCATCCTATATATGCAAGAAAGCAGGTAAGAATTTTGTTTTTCAAGCTGCAGAGACTGTGAAGAAGAGAGGCATGGATAAGTACCAGGTCTGCTAATAGGAAACTGCTGTAGAAACAGATATATGGAATAAATAGATAAGACACAAGAGTAATTCCATACATAAGAAATGACTGAAAGAGTTAAAAATGTTCCAGTCCATGTCAACTATTACTGTAATATAAGTCTTCCAATAAGTTTGACTTTAGGTAACATCAGGACAATACCACCTATCTCTGAATGTTCTGAGTGATTATGGTAATAAGCGAATGTGAAAGCTCACTTTACTGTGCATGATTTGTAAACTAATTTGAATTATTATATTATCATTTAATTTATCATGGTTTCATTCCATAAGATGTGTTAGAATGAACATATAAGTCCATATAAGCACATATAAGAAGCACTCCTGGGAAGTGCAGGGTGTGAATGTTTGTGGAGTGAAAAGAATTCATATGTGACACTTCACTATAGTCAGTAATGTGTCTGTATCAAGGGGTCATTGGTACTATGTCTGCTGTGAAGTTTCTACCTCTTGAATGTGGGAAGGTAATGTGGAAAGGAAGATGAAGTATGAGTTTTGAGAAATAATGACCAGGACTAAATGCATATGACTTATTGTCCCTGGTTCAATCATATAATAAGCACTGTACATAGAA
Source organism: Rattus rattus (assembly GCF_011064425.1). Classification (NCBI taxonomy): domain Eukaryota; kingdom Metazoa; phylum Chordata; class Mammalia; order Rodentia; family Muridae; genus Rattus; species Rattus rattus. The sequence goes on from NC_046155.1 coordinate 143,638,538, forward strand.
CACAGGATGTCTCAATCACAATGTTTAAGGTTTTGCATTCATCCGGTTGTACTATATTATCTTGCATTCATGTCCTCTATTTGAATGAATCAGAAATTTATTATAGTAAAACCATCAATATAGAAAATAGCAAAAATATAGGTGTTTGTTTAAAACCTTTAGTCTGAATATTTGGGTCTACATAGTGAGTTTCAGGAAAGCTAATGCTATATAACAAGACCCTATCATGAGAGAAATACATTTAAGAAAGCAAATACATGCTGAATTTTAAAGGAAATTCTTCAATAACTTTCATTTCTAGTTACTTCTTGAAAGTAAGTTAGTGTTTCATGTTGCATTTTTGTACAGGGTAATACTACTAGCATTTCATCTGCATTTCTTCATTTTCAACTTCAGTGGCAATAATCGATATTTCTACTATCTTATTAAACATCAAGTCCATCTTGTGCTTCTGAAATGCAATTCATGAATGAGACAACATTCCATCAGATCAGACCACACTGGAACTATTACAGTTTATTAAAAGCTCAAAGCATTAAGATTTCATATCATCCTAAAGAATAAACTATTATTTCAGAGTGAAAAGTTAGTTTTAAAATCATTAATATCTATTTTTCATTTTATATAAATGTATGTTTTTCCTTTCATGTCTGGTGTGTGTGTGTGTGTGTGTGTGTGTGTGTGTGTGTGTGTGTGTGTGTGTGCGTTATGAGAATGCAGCACTGCAGAGGCCAGTAGACTATTTCAGAACCAATGATATTGGAGTTACAAGCAGTGTGATCCACCATGGTGGTTCTGGAATACAAACCCAGATCCTCTGCAAAAGCAAGTGGCCCTTAACTCCATTGCCCCCAAATTTAAACTATTTGCAGAAAAATGTATAAAATAAAATACATGGTGAACAAAATGCCAAGTGATGAACAGAAAATGTATGGAGATCAGGAGTATGCTAGGAACATATCTCATGGCTTTGTGAGCAAAGACTAAGGTGACAATGTTTGTGCCACAGTAGCCATGTTCACCACCTGCAAGTATCCACTTTGTGTCTAAGCACTTTTTGTATTAAGTCTCACTTACTTTTTGTGTTTCTAAGTTCATTTTTTGGCCGTATATGTAATGCTACTGTCCAGATCCTACAATCATAAACATCAAATAAAGTATCTACCAGAGTGAATAGCAACATACAATTTCAGTGCTATTGGTACACTTAACTAAAAAAAAATATTTTACACTTAACTGTTTTTAATATTTTAAAAAGTGAATATGTATGAGTGAGAATATTGAATTTCAGTGGATGTGACCAGTGTGACCATACCATACTCTTGTGTGCAGAATTCTATGGCCACAAGACAAATATCCAGGTTGGACCAAGTGATCGCACAGATCTAAAGTTAGGAGTTTTCTCATACTGTGGTGGACATTGGTCTCTGTTTTCTTTATTTAATATTGTGCCTTACTTCACTACACTAAATTCAGGAGGATATCCAAATACTAAATTCTCAAGTACGTGATAAAGGTATAAGGTACAATCATAAAAATCTCAAAATCTATAGCAACTCCTGTAATACAGAGACCTGTCAATTCATGTACCTTTTTCCATCTTCTCAGACCTGGTAGTGTGGTGCACTGCCATCAATTTCCTAAAAATGTTCTTGACCTCTTATCAAGCCAATAGGCCCAGGTAAATAGAACTTAAAAAGTTCCCAAGGATGTTGGGTATTCATTTGTCCTGTTTTGGACAATGTGCGATGTAGACTATGTCATAAATCCCACATAAAGTATCATCAAATAAAGCACACAGATTTGAGATGCTGTTCTTATGAACATTTTAGTAAATTGAAACATGAGTTTCATTGTTAATAAATATTAGATCACGTTTATTGACATATTAGTCTCCAGTTGAAATTAGTTTCATGTGCAGACGCCAGATGCTGTTCCTTCAACAAACTTAAACCAAATTGAATAATTTTTATGACTTACACATTTTCTTTCCTTCTTTTCAGTTTTGTAAAATCCACTGCAAACTTTTTTTTATTTTTGCTTTTTTTCTGGTAGCTCTGCTGTTGAGGTTTATTAGTTATTGTATTGCTTTTTTGATATTTTTATTTATATTTCAAATGTTATTCCCTTTCCTGTTTTGCCATACATAAAACCTCTAACACTTCTCCCTTCACCTTCTTCTATGAAGGTCTTCCTCCATCCAACCAACTACCCCTGTCTGTCTCCTCACCCTGACATTCCCCTACACTGGGGGCTCCAGCCTGGTCAGAACCAAAAGTTTCTCCTCCCATTGGTGCGGATCAAGGCCATCCTCTGCTACTTATGCAGATGGTGGCATGGGTCTGTCCATGTGTTCTCTTTGGGTGGTGTTTAGTGCCTGAGAGCTCTGGTTCATTGGTATTGTTGTTCTTATGGATTTGCAAACACCTTCAGCTCTTTCAATCCTTTTTCTAACTCCTCCAATGGGGACCCCGTTCTCTGTTCAATGGTTGGGTGACAGAATTTGTCTCTGTATTTGTCATGCTCTGACAGAGCCTCACAGGAGACTACTGTATCAGACTCCTGTCAACACAGGCTGCTACACTTCTTGGCTTCATCAATATTGTCTAGGTTTGGTAGCTGTATGAATGTGGGCTGGATCCCCAAATGGGGCAAGCTCTTAATGACCATTCCTTCAGTCTCTGCTCCAAACTCTATCTCCATATCTCCTCCTATGAATATTTTTGTTCCTCCTTTTAAGAAGGACTGAAGCATCTGCAATTTGGTAGGCCTTGCTCTTGAGCTTCATATGGTCTATGTATTGTATCTTGAGTAATTCAAGCCTTTGGGCCACTATCCACTTATCTATAAGTGCATACCATGTGTTGTTTTCAGCATTTGGGTTACTTCATTCAGGACAATATTTTCTAGTTCATCCAATTGCCTATGAATTTCATGAAGTCATTGATTTTGATAGCTGAGTAGTACTCCATTGTGTAAATGTACCACATTTTCTGTATCCATTCCTCTGTTGAAGGACATTTGATTACTTTCCAATTTCTGGCTCTTATAAAAAAGGATGCTATGAACATATTAGAGCATGTGTCTTTGTTGTATGTTGGTGCATCACTTTTGTTATATGGCCATAAGTGGTATAGCTGGATCCTAAGGTAGTAGAACGTCCAATTATCTGAGGAACATCCAGACTGATTTCCAGAGTGGTTGTGTACCAGATTGAAATCCCACCAACAATGGAGGAGTGTTCCCTTTTTCCTCAAATCCTCACCAGTATCTGTTGTCTCCTGAGATTTTGATGTTAGACATTCTAACTAGTTTGAGGTGGAATTTAAGTGTTGTTTTGATTTGCATTTCCCTGATGATTAAGGATGTTGAACATTTCTTAAGGCAATTCTCAGTCCTTCTATATTTCTTACATGAGAATTCTTTGCTTAGCTCTATGCTCCATTTCATAATAAAGTTATTTGGCTTTTTGGAGTCTAACTTCTTGAGTTCTTTGTAAAAATTGAATATTAGCCCTCTATCTGATGTAGGATTGCTAAAGATATTTTCCTAATCTGTTGGTTGCCATTTTGTGCTAATGACAGTATCCTTTGCCTTACTGAAACTTTGCAATTTTATGAAATCACATTTGTTTATTTTTGATCTGAGAGAATAGGCCATTAGTGTTCTGTTCAGAACACTGGGGGTGCCCTCAATTAAGGCAAAAAGAAAAAAAAAACATAATCATACATTTCATGAACTTTCATAAGTGAAATACCACTTGGAATCAATAAAGTAAAGCATGAGAAAATACTTCAATATTTTCAAGTGTCTATGGGTTTGTAGAATTATGGCTATCCTGTGTATGTTTTTTTTTTCTTTTTTACTTTTCTATTTTTCGGAGCTGGGGACCGAACCCAGGGCCTTGCGCTTGCTAGGCAAGGGCTCTACCACTGAGCTAAATCCCCACCCCCCTGTGTATGTTTTGATTAAACCATATCAATATGATATGCAAGTTGAAACTCCTAAGAATATTACTAGAGTATAACCACTATTCTATAATAAAAAGAAATTTATTTTGGTTGATATTCGAAGGGGCATGATTATTTGTTTTGTATTTGTTTCATGTAAGCACATATAGACATTCTTTCACTATGTTTTATTGACATGTACAGCCATTGCCAGGCCAGGATGTTCTTAGGTTTCCAGATGTATATCAAAATATAGTATGTTAAACTATTCTTTGTATACTTTTTGTTCATTTTAAATTTCTTTCCCTTTTTTGTTTCTATTTTTAATTAGTTTCAATGTACCAGGTTTTCTTTTATGCTTTTTACTATTTACTGTTTTGATTGAACCAATTCTTCATTCTTACTTCTCATTGTGCTAACTCAATGTTATGTGTTCTGTGTACATTTCTGGTTCTACTCTCTTATCTTACATGCTTTCTTGCCTGTACAAGACTATCTCATAGGGGTATTTGATCCCATTTATGAACCCCATTTTATTTACGTGGGATCAAAACAGACTCACTCCCATATAATCACACATTTTAAAATGTGCAACCTGGGAAACAATAATGATCTTTCTTAAGCTCTCTTACTTTACTTGAGACAGGACTTTTTATTCACTGCCTTAGCCATTCCCTAGGATGTTCTGAAGTGTCAGTGTACGGGGAAGCAACCTATAAATAAATATCTGATAGATCTTAAGGTCTCAGCTCATTTCTCTACTTTCTTTTAACTTTTACATGTTCCTGACTTCACTATCAATACTGTCCCTGTTCTTCACTGTCCAGTTCACTGTCCTTGCATAGCTCATTATTGTGTAATGCAGTATTTCCCCCACTGGGGCTTCTTGGTTGAACCTGCTGCTGTTACATTTGGTATTGTCAGACATTGCAATAAGATCACTCTTGATCTAAAAGGAATTTGATGACAACTTGACTTTCAGAAATAAAATGTGATGTTATGAGATTTTTTTTCCCATTGCACTGCATGGATGTGCTGACTAACTCACTGTCTTCTTTCCCAGCATTTTCACTGTAATCTTTTGAGTAGTACATGATGATTACACATGCAGTTTCTACCACTTGTGTATTTTATTTTATTTATTTATTATTTATTTTTCATCCTGGTCACTGCCCATCGTTCCTTCTCCTTCCCCACTGAGAGGGAGGACACCAACTGGGAATCCCCCCGACACAACCATGGCACATCAAGGCTCTGCATGGCTAGTTGCATCCTCTTCCACTGATGGCAGACAAGGCAATAAATGAGGGGAATGTATGCAAAAGACAGCCAATAGTTTTAGGGAAATCCCATGGTCTAGATTGTATGAGATTGCATGACACAGAATGTCCCCAGGTCTGTAACAGCACATGCATGTATGTCTGTGTCCTGTAACATTGCATAAGAGCTATCTCACAACTTAATAATGTATATGTTGTCACGACCCATCATTTAAGCATTTCATAGTCTTGATAAAAATGTTCCTATCTATGACTCTAGATAGATAGATAGATAGATAGATAGATAGATAGATAGATGATAGATAGATATAATGGTATTGTTAATTTTTCATTATCTGCCACTTAATATTAGATGAAATGTGCTTTAAGAATTGATATGCTTGAAGTTGGTAGTAGTCACTAAGACTGTCTTCCTTTATACCATGACACAAAGGACCAGTATTTTGTTACAGTCTTGAGTTATCTTGGATCATGCTTATTAGCACTAGTTCTGACTCTTCATTGCTTCTCACAGGCCAAGTAATCTTAAATGCTGCATATACTATGATTATGAAAGCATATTTCCAATTCACAGGTCTGTCTTGAAACCTTCAGCCATCTTACAATATTGTGTTGTAAGTATGTATTGTAAGTTATAATTACTATTGTCAAAAAGTTCCAGAAATTATTGTTACAGTACATAGAGTACATAGATTAGAGTTATACTGACATTGTATTCCTGAGCTTTAGGGACAAATCTGATTTAGCCTCTCAGTAGTTCTTCAGATTATTAATACCTTTCATTCATTTTGATCAGAAAATGGGTGTGGCCAAAATCTAAAGAGAATCAGGAGCAATTACAAAATGTACTTCTGGAATCTGGCAGTCAAAATAATTTTCTTATCACAAACTACAACAGGAATTCTGGGGAATTTCTTTCTTCTTATCCACTATCTATTCTACTGTACAGAACATGCATTAAAGCCCACAGATTTGATTCTCATGCACCTAATTGCATGCAATGTTTTGATAGTTCTCTCTAAAGGAATGCCCCAAACACTGGCAGCTTTTGGGTTGAAGAACTTTTTAAATGATTTCGGATGCAGATTAATTTTGTACATTCAAAGGGTGGGCCAGAGTGTGTCCATTAGCACAACCTGTCTCTTGAGTGTCTTCCAAACCATCAGCATCAGTAACAGAGAATCCTGTTGTGAAAATCAAAAGTTGAAAGCTGAAAAGTATATTGGCTGCTCCATTTCTTCTCTCTGGGTCATGTCCAAAAGTATAAATTTCATTTTCTTTGTCTACATACTTGTCAAAAGGAATAGCAAAAACACTACAAGAAACCGAGATTATAAGTACTGTTCTATTGGAGGGGGTGATGATATCAATGCTGTACTCTATACAGCATTAGTGGTGTGCCCTGAAATCTTCTTTTCTGTGCTCATTGCCTGGTCCAGTGGCTCCATGATTGTCATTCTGTACAGACACAAGCAGAGGGTTCAACACATCCACAGCTGTCCTGTTTCCAGCAAAAACTCACCAGAATCTCAAGCCACAAAGAAGATCCAAGTCCTGGTGTGTACCTTCCAGGCATTTTATACTCTCTCCTCTGTCTTACAAGGCTGCATTGCTCTTCTATATAATCACAGTTGGTGGCTGGTGAATGTCACTTGCTTCACTTCTCTGTGTTTTCCATCCTTTGGACACTTTGTTCTTATGAGTCATTACTCTTTTATGCCCAGATTCAGTTTTATCTGGATATGGAATAAAATCTCCTAATCATATTTAAGTATTTGAGTGATATATTTTACTTGATTTCCAATTGTGATCTCACACTCTTCATTAAAAAGTCACTAAAATAATTAAAACATAGGACCTTCTCTGGACCTCTGGAGAGTATGTGGACAAAGAAGAACACTCCTCCATTGTTGGTGGGATTGTATGCTGGTAAAACCACTCTGGAAATCAGTCTGGAGGTTCCTCAGAAAACCAGATACTATACTACCTGAGGATGCAACTATACCACTCCTGGGCATATACCCAAATGATGCTCCAACAGATAACAAGGACACATGCTCCACTATGTTCATAACAGCCTTATTTATAATAGCCAGAAGCTGGAAAAAAAACCAGATGTCTTTAACAGAGGAATGGATACAGAAAATGTGGTACATCTACACAATGGAGTTCTACTCAGCTACCAAAAACAATGACTTCATGAAATTCATAGGCAAATGGATGGAACTAGAAAATACCATTCTGAATGAAGTAACCCAATCACAAAAAAACACACATGGTATACATTCAGTGATAGTTGGATATTAGCTCAAAGGCTCAAATTAATGAAGATATAATCCACAGACCACATGAAGCTCAAGAAGGATGACCAAAGTGTGGATGCTTCAGTCCTTCTTAAAAGGGGGAACAAAAATATTCATAGGAGGAGATATAGAGACAAAGTTTGGAGCAGAGTTTGAAGGAATGGCGATTCAGAACCTGTCCCACCTGGGGATCCATTCCATATATATACAGTCACCAAACCTAGACAATATTAATGAAGCCAAGAAGTGTGTGCTGACAGGATCCTGATATAGTTGTCTCCTCAGAGGCTTAGCCGAAGCATGACAAATACAGAAGTTAATGCTAGCAGCAAAGTATTGAACTGAGAACTGTGTCTCTGTTCGAGGAGTTAGAGAAAAAATTAAAGGAACCAAAGGGGCTTGCATCCCCATTAGAACAACAATAGCAATCAACCAGAACTCCCAGGGACTATACCACTACCCAAAGAGTACACATGGACAGACTCACAGCTCCAGTTGCATATGTAGCATAGGATGGCCTTGTTGGGCACCAATGGGAGGAGAAGCTCTTGGTCCTGCCAAGGCTGGACACCCCAGTGTATGAGAGTGTCAGGAAGGCTGGAAGGGGGTTGGTTGTGGAGAAGGAACACCCACATAGAAGACAAGGCAGAGGAGAGGGGATAGGGGGCTTGGGGAATCCAGGAAAGGGAATAAAATGAAATGTAAATTTAAAAAATATCTATAAAATTAAGAGATTGTAAGTATGTTTCATTACTAGAGGAAGCGCTATTGGTCAGGAGACGTCTCAAATTTCTTTAAGGATTCAGTAGTTTAGAGGCTACTCACACTTCTTTGGATGCCTCTGTACTAGACACATACTACCATTGCTAAATAAAGTGGTATTTTTAAGAACCACATGAAAATGGTAGAGAATGGTTGTGCTGCGATACAAAAAATTTTCAAAGAGATATTGCGGGAGAGATTAAATAAGGCATATATGTGTATATGTAATACTCAAAAAGACATTGAAGCAGTTAAACATTCTAAGTGTTTTTTAAAAAACAAAGATCATTTGTTGGAAGTCAGAGAAACCTGGAGCCAATGACACAAACGGACTTCTGTAAATTTTCTCGTGAAACCATCCTCATAATTTCTAGCATGTTATGAACGATACCAGGTCTATTTTCAAGAATCCTGAAAATTTAACACATGTCTGTTAGGAGATATTCAACACTTCAGTGTCTTTTTAAATTAGCAACCAGAAATGTTTCATAAATGATTTTGTCTCTCATACACAGCACAGTCATTGCTACTCCAGGTGGAATGAAAATTGCAGTTCTTAAAGGGAGTGAGCACACAGTCATAGACCTATATCTCAGCCTTGAGTTACTCTTATAATGATCTTCATTAATGAGTCTGGATCTGACCAATGAACATACCATCCTGTAGGCATATGAAGCAAAGTGAGTATGTTGCATTTCAGCATGCGCTGTAGAACCAAAAAAGAAAAAGCCTGCTTGGCTGCTGGTGTATAGTAATGGGAATCTGGGGTAGGAACAGATCCACAAAACAGACAGAGAAGACACAAGAATAATTTCATAGCTAATATTGTTGTGAAAATAAATAAGCATACCTTACCTCATGCCTATCCCTGCTGGTTACTCCAATAATTTACATCCTGGACTGAAGGTAATTGTGCTTAACACACAGAAAGGAAGTTCATCTGTGAAGATGTTGAATAACTGTGATAATAATCTATCTGATAATTCATCCTACCAAAATCATATGTAGATTGTCTTTGGAATATGATTGTTATAGTTGAACTTAACAGAGTTTCACCTCCATAAGAAACACATCAACGGAAATATAAGAAGCACACAATTCTGGACAATATAGGATATAAAACTGTTACTGGTGTAAAAGGTATTCCTATATAACCCTATACTTATCAGTTATAGATGTAATGAAAATATGGCATAATTCCTGTGGTGTTATAAACATGGGGTCCATCCTGTACTTGTAAAATTAAACTTGAAGAAAGGAAAATTGTTTTGTTGTGACACTTAGTGCAGTATCAGAGGTTCATTGGTGATTGCATTTGCCTATAAAATAAACTTTTATTTTACCATAAGAAGTTATTTTTAAAGATTTGGGGTTTTTTTATATTTTATTTTGTTTGCATAATGTTTTGCCTGAATTTACATATGTGCAGCATGAATATATAGTCCCTGCTGAGAATAGAAGAGAGTGTCAGCATCCATGGTAAATAGATGTACAGACAGATATGAGCTTCTTTGTGGATTCTAGGAACCAATTTGTGTCCTCTTCAAAAGCAGCAAATGTACCTTACCTCTGAGTCATCTTTCTATTTCTCCCAAGTGAAAACTTTTTACAGCCAAAATCATACAATAAATATCAACAAAGTGAACAGAATTTCAAGTTGGTACACAAACCACATTTAACCAAGTTAACAATTTTTAAGACCTTCCTCTATCAACTCTGACAGAAAGGGTTTTTGGATTTAAATAGTCAATCACACATGTTTCTACTTCTGGTCTTGACAGTGGAAATTAATCTACCATCAGTATCAGAGAGCTATTAAAATCAAAGAAAATGTCAAACTTAATACTAGTGACTCACAAATTACGCTCAGTGATTTCCATTTCTAAGCATAATTAATACAAATTACATTTCATTCATTATAATATTCAGGATATATGAGGAGAGCATACAGAAGAAACAACAGAAAACCACCATGAAGTATAACCTGTAATCCACAGAAAAAGGATGACATGAGACTGAATATAGAGATGGAACCTTATTATTGGTTCAGGAACCTGAATATAGAGATGGAACATTATTATTGGTATCAGTGCAGGATTCTGTGAAAATTAGGGAACACTCTCTATCTGAGCTGAGTATATTGGGGAGCCTTCTGAGGAAGAAAGAAAGGTGTCTTTAATAATCTCGCTCATGTGGTCTCAGAAAATTTGTCTGATGTGATCAGTATAAGAGCATTGGAGGCAGATAAATTAAACGATGTAACTTATATCTCCCCTTTAAGACAGAGGGGATAGTAGTCAACAGTAGATGAATAACCATGACTGACTGATTCTTCTCAGTTACTAGAGACATGTTATTACTGGCTGGTATTTCAGTTAATGTAAAGGACTTAAAGATTAAAGAAAGAGGTCAGGTGTGATTGAGGCAACTGGACATGTGAGAAGGAGTTTTTGCTCTCTAGTATACTAAGTAGAATAAAATAGTATTAATATTTAATAAATAAATCTTGGGGCATGGCCCTTACCAACCTCAATGGTTTGTTTCCAAATGAAACAGACACATACAGCCTTTATATTTTAATATGCCTTATGTAACCCAATAACTGGACTGCTGTCTAGCCTCCATGTTACTAAATATACGTCCTGTTGCTATATCCAAGTTACTACTTACTAAATCCTGTGTTCTGTCTTGGCTGCTCTAGACCAAGTTGGGCAGCCTTCTGGACCATGCTCGCACAACTCCTCCACAGGGCTGCTATGTGTCTGTGTCCTGTACTTTTTTCCATCATGGCATCGCTCCTCTCCTCCACACTCTCCCGACATCCGTACCCCTTTCTCCTCCTGCTTTCAGACCCAACCCCAGGAATTCTAAAGTCCCACATCTGTCTGTTCTCCTCAGTTATTGACTGCTGACATCTTTATTTTTCAATCACAACCAACAGGGGGTAGGTTCTCAGATGCTGTATGTAGAGCCTCTCATACAGTGTTTTGGAGGGACACAAATTAACATTAAAATACAAGCAACTACAGGATAGGACTTGAACTCACTATTAAGGGAGGCAAAATATCAGTGGGATTTCAGTACTGGTATAGGTCTTTAGGTTCTATGTTGATCCACAACATAATTAAATAAAAAGTGTGTAGAATTTAAATGACATATTGTTGTATACATAATTGAAAAATAAGCCAGTCACTCTTCAAATTGTATTTGCCATTACACATTTAACTATTGAAAAAATAAAAAGTGAATATTTACCAAGGAGAATTCTGGATATCAGTAGAAATGACTAGTGTTCTCACACTGCCCTTTCATCTTCAGGATCCAGTGATTTTGAGGACAAACACCCATTTCCAGAATTGAGCAGAGTTACCTCAGCGATCTCAACATAGGAGATGTAGCACTCTGGTGGATATTGGGCACTGTTTCTTTTCTTTAACATTTCTTCTTACTTCACTACAATGAATGTAGGTGATACCCATACTCAAATACATGGTAAAAATAGTTCTTAGTCATGGTAATTCAAGGAGGCTCACAAGCCACCACATCATTTCAGTTAGAATATCCTGTTAATAATTGTAATATTTTCCATATTCAGAGATGTGGTGGGGTAGGTCACCTGGATTCATCTTTCTGGAAATGTGCATGGCCTCTCAGTAAGTACAGCCCCTGGTAGGTAGAGATGTAAACAGCCTCAAAGGATGTTGGCTTTTCATTTGATAGTTTATTCTAAATGATGCTATATTTACTACATTAATGATATCCGATTGAGCACTAAAAACTTAAATAAGGAACATGCTTGTATTTTTCTTCTGACAACATTTCAGTGCACTTACATCTCAGTCAGCTTCAGGGTTCATACAAACGATGTTTTAGTCTTAACCTGTGATTCCATAGGGTTATCTACAGCTCCAGCTACCATTTAAAAACCAACCTAAACCCAAACTCATTTCCTTTTTTCTTTCTCCTTCCTTTCTGCTTGCCTTCCTTATTTCCTTCCTTCTTTTTTTTCATTTGTGACATTTTTCAACTAATGACACAAAAAATCATAACCACATATTTCATGGGAAGTTACATGTGAAGCACAACTTGGAACACAGTAATTAATGTAAAGATCATTCTATAAAATTCTCAAAAGTTCCCTTTAACTGGATAAGTAAGTAACTAACAGCAGATCTCTGCACGCGTTGTTGAAGGGAACAGACCTACTGAACATGTCAATAACACTTCAGTGGTTAGAACACATTTTCACTGTACAGAGCTTTATTAGATGGAGTCCTACATCTATATCTGTTGTATATTTGAAATTTTTTCTTAGTCCATATGATTGTGTGAATGTATTATTTTCTTCCTCAGCACTGGTATTTGTAAATCTCTTTTAAAAAATCAAAACTTGTCTACAGTTAGGAAAATTCTTGTCAGTAACTCCTCAGAATGTGAGACAGAGGGGAAAAAACATCTTGGAATAATTTTTTTTGTCACTTGCAGCTATTTACTACATAAAAATCATTTCAAGACAGATTCTTAATTTTTTTAAATTTATTTTATTAGTTTTTTTTACTCCTTACTATAGAAAAGTCATTTTAAAAAAAGAATTCTATTAAAAAAATGACATCTGGCATTGTGACATATAATATTTGTGATCCAGAAGCTCAGACGGCATTACTTTAGGTGGTGGTGTTTGAGATGCCCTGTCAACCTTAGAACACTGAACTCACAAATGTCTTTTGACTTTGAGTGTGTTGACTTAGCTGCTTTTGCTTGCACTCAGGTTCAAGTTTTCCTTTTTCCATGAATGGCTTTTCTTACTCTTTTGCCTTTTTTGTTAATTAAGTATCTCTCATGAAGTGATTAGTTTTTGTAGTAAATAGCTGGGAGTGATACAAAATATATTCCAAGATGTTTTTCCCCTCCATTTTGCATTCTGGGGAGTTACTCACAAGTATTTTCCTAACTGTAGACAAGTTTTGATTTTTTTAAAGAGATTTGCAAATATCAGGGCTGAGGAAGAAAATAATAACACCAATTAAAGAATATATATGGAGGAATCTGTGGCTCTATCTATACATCTAGCAGAGGATTGCTTTACCTAGCATTAAGGGTAGGGGAGGCCCTTGGTCCTGTGGAGACTTGCTACATCATAGGGAAATGCTAATGTGGTTAGGTTGGAGTGGGTGCTCGCTCATAGAAACATCAGGTAAGGGGAATGGGATAAAGCATTTGTAGAGGGGAAATGAGGGAGGGAGATAACATGTGAAATGTAAATAAATAAAATAACCAAAAAAAAATAAAATAATTTTTAAAAGTAATTCAAAGAGAAACACTGGGAAGCAACTTGACTAGAACACTTATTTATGTTTGAAATAAATACTCAAAAGACATATTAATCAATAAATGTTTTAAATCGTTTTTAAAATACCTAATTTTATTTGTGTTGGAAGAAGTCAAAGAAGCCTGGGTCTAATGAGACAGAGAGTTCTCTAACTTTCTCATGGCCTGACTGCAAAATTTCTAGAATCTTCCACAGAATAGTTCATGAACCTTTAGAAATGATGAAAACTCAATGCCTGTTCAAATTACCTTGTCTCTGAGGAGATATTCCCAAAACAAAACAAAAGAAAATACTCCTAAATATCTTTATTAATTAGTAACTGGAAACAAAAGTCATTAATGAGTTTTTTCCCCCAAAGTCAGCATTATTGCTCCCACTGCAGGTGAAATGAAAATTGCAGTTCTGGAGGGAGGGGAGGTGACAGAGTCAAAGATCTCACCCTCAGGCTTAAGGTGACTTTCCTACAGTGGTTATTTATGATTCTGGATCAGCCCAGTGAAGCCATTATCCTTCAGAGGCAAGAAGCCAGGTGAGTACTTTGTGTTTTAGTCTGAACAGCAGAGCCAGCAGAGAAGAGAAACTTGTGTACAAGTTCATGTTCATGTCTGGTGATGGTAATTTTGGGTTGAAACAGATCTGTAGAAAAGGAAGGGAAAGCACAAGAATAATTCTATTGCAAAGATGTTAGCAAAAATATAGGCACACCTAACTTGTGTTACTTATTCCAACTGAGGTTGACTTGATATCAAAAGGTTAATGCAATCCATTTGTGAAAGTGTTGAAGTACTTTGCTAATAAGTCAATATTATAATTCACCTTACTTAGCATGATGGGAAGACTATCTCTGCAGTGGGATTGTCATGGTTGAACTTACCATAGTTTCACATCTGTAGTAAACATTCAAATAGAAATATAAGAAGTACACAACCCTGGAAGAATTAAGATATGAATCTCTTTCTGCAGTAAAAGGTATTCTTATGTAACCTACATTTATGAGTTAAAGAGGCAGTGACTGAGACTATCTTGAGGCACCAGTGGTCTAATTGAAATTTCACTTTTAAATGTGAGAGGGTAAGACAGAAGTGAAGTTATAGTATAACAGGCAATGAAACCCAGGAAAAAATGTCTGGAATTATCTCTCCAGATTTTATCACACACTAATGTTAAGTTCAACGTGCTGACATGCCTTCTCTCACTGTTTCCTCATTGTTAAAAATGGAACACAGCGCTTTGAGCATGGCAGGCCACGACTCTACTCATCAGCTACATTTGTTTCCACACTTAGTTCTTTATTTATTTTGCAAACCGTTTATGTTTTTACATTCAAATTTGTTTCTATGCATCTCTTCTATTTAGGTTTTTTATAAATATTATAATACTTCCATCTATTTTAGGAAATATTTTAGGTACAATTTCTTCTTATGCTATTTAAATATGGTAGGATTTCATGTTGCCCTTTGAACAGAGTATGGGGTGAGTAATTCATCAGTGGCTGCCACTTTAGCTTTTATCTCAGCAATAGCAATGCATATTTCCAGTGCCATCATAAATATCTGTCCGTCTTGTGTTTGTGATTTCAATATTGTGGATAGTGATGGGATAGCTGTCATGTCAGATCACACTTAGAACACTTTATTTTACTAAAATCTCAAAAGCTTTATTTGCACTTGATATTTCCCAATGAAATAAACCTATATTTCCAAATAAAAGTTATTTTTAAATATTTATTTGAATTTTTATTGGTTTATGTGCATGGATATTTTGCCTCCATGTTTTCATGTGTGTGTGTGTGTGTGTGTGTGTGTGTGTTTGTGTGTGTGTGTGTGTGTATGTGTGTGTGTGTGCATGCATGTGCTTGAGACTGAAGTAATGTTGAGGTCAGAATGTGCGACAGAAGCCCCTCAAACTGAAATCAGAGGCAGTTGTGAGCTACCATGTGGGTCCTGAAAACCAAACCTTGGTTCTTTCCAACACCATCAAATGTTTCTTATAACTGAGCCCTCTCTCTATTACCCTCAAGTAAAAGTTCATACTACAAAAAGAAAACAACAAAATACCAAAAATGTGGAGCAAATGTTGTATGGGGAACACAAACCGCATAAAAAAATACAGGGTATTTGAGAATACATTTCATGTTTTTATGATCACAGATTGTGGTGTTTGTGTTCATGATAAAATATCCATGTTAAAGATCTTCGAGTATCCCCTCTAAAGTGAAGAGCTTTGTGTTTAAAGAATCACTTCCCCATTGTGTTTCTCAGTTCTCATCTTGATAGTCAAACCTACAGTCTAAATCAGAGAATAATAAAAATAAAAGAAGGTGACAAACTGATAGGATATCACTGACTCATAAATTGTTACTGCTGTTGTCTATTTATACATATAATTAATAAAAAATGACATCTCCAATTTAATATAAGATTCAGGATGCAAGGAACAAGAGCACAGGAGAAACAATAGAAACCTAAGATGAAGTCAAATCTGGAATCAATAGAAAAGAAAAGATCTAAGGCTTAGTTTGGAAATGTGGTCATTATCATAACTCAGCACAGAATTTTATGAAATTGAAGAACATTCTGTTTCTGAGCTGCCTATATCAGGGAGTCTGGAGGACAAGAAAAAAAGGTGTTTAGCATAACCTGGATCATGGTGTCACAGAAAATGTGTCCAATATGATCACTTTGAGAGCTTTGAAGCACAAAAATTGAAGTATGCAACCTACCATCTTTCCTTAAGACAAAGATCCATATATTAGTCCATATAAGAAACAGGTTCCTGATAGACTGGCTTTTATGAGTTATCAAGGATATGTTGTTATTTTTGGCTGATGTGTCAATGGATATATGTGACTGAAAGATCACAGGAGATGATGAGGCATGATAGAATGATTTGGACACATGAGAGGCAGCTTTTGTTTTCTAGTTCAGATTGGCACAAGACTGTGTTCACCCTTGACTTAAGAAAGGAATCAACCTGCATGGTGGTAGCACATACCATCAATCCCAGAATTCTGGAGGCAGAGGCAGTCAGCTCTCTGAGTTCAAGACTAGCCTGCTTTACAAACAACTTTCATAACAGTCAGAATTACACAAACAAACCCTGTCTTGAAAAAAAAGAAAGAAAGAAAAAATGAAGGAAATTAGTAAGAAATGAAGGAGGAGAGAGAAAAGAAAGAATGAAGGAAGAGAGAAAAAAGAGAAAGAGAAGAACAGATGGATCAAGAGAGGGTGGGAGGGAGCCAGGGAGGGAGGAAAGAAAAGAAGTCAAAGCAGAAGAACTTCATTGGTATGGACTTTTGGTGCTGTGACCAAACATGATACCATGACCATGTTCTGGTAAGAAAGGCTGCAGGACTTGAATTACACAGATTGGTATGCATATAATATGAATAAATAAAAAAATCTATTTAATAATTATAGTTGCCAATTTACATTAATAAAACAGCAAAATAAAACAGTGAATATTTGCGAGAGACAATAAGATTTCAGTGGACGTGACCAGTATGACCATTCTATACCTTCTTATGCACAGTACTATTTCTGTGAAGCCAAAGAGCCTTTTCCAGAATTGAGCAGAGTGACCTCACATATCTGAACACAAAAGAGGCATTGCACTGTGTGGATGTTTGTCAGTGCTACTCTTTTCAAACTATTTCTTCTTTCTTAATGAAACTGAATGCAGGTGGATACCTAAATTCTTAAATCTCAACAAAGAGGCACAAATACTTCTAGGTCATTCTCATTCAAGGAGTCTCAAAGTCATAGCATTTCTTTAGTTGAAGCATCTTGTCAATAACTTGTAATTGTTTCCCATATTCACAGATGTTATAGGGCAAGTCCCCTGGCCTTATCTTCATGGGAATGTGCATGGCCTCTCAGTAAGCACAAGCCCAGGTAGGCAGAGCTTTATAAAACTTTGAGGGATAATGTTTTTTCATGTGACTCCTGTTTGCCAGTTTGTGTCCTAAATGATGTCATATTTATTACATGGATGATAGTCTGATTGAGCACTAAAAGCATAGATAAAGAACATGTCTTGAGTTTTATTTTTTTTCTGACATTTCAGTGAACTCACACCTCAGTCAGCCTCAGAACTCCCAAATATACGATGATGTTTGTTTGCATCATGGTCTCACACTGTAATTCCAAAAGTGTTATTTATGTACAGACACCAGTGCTATTTAACAACCAATCTAAACTCAAACTAATTTCTTCCTTCCTTCTTTCCTCCCTTTCTTTCTTCTTTTTTGCACCCTGCCTCTCTCCCCTCCTCCTCCTCTGTTTTCACATGTGTGTTTTTAACTAATGCAATAAAAATTACCTTACATTTCAGAAAACTTTCAAAAGTGAAGCAAACTTGAAACATAACAGAATCAAAACAATAGTATAAGATTCCCAAAGTTCCCTTTAATTAACCAAAATCAGATCTCTACTGTATTGCTGAAGGAAAAATATCTCTTCGTAAACATTTCAGAGATTAGACCACACTTTCCTTGCGTGGGGCTTTTATACATGAAATCCTGCTCTCATTAACTATTGTACATTTTGATATTTTTATTACATTACATCATGAATGTATTCTTGTCCTCAGTACTTGTTTTTGAAAATATTTTTTAAAAATGATCTAAAATTGTTTACAATTAGGAAAACACTTGTGAATAACTTCCCTGTTTGCCAGATAGAAGAAAAACATCCAATGTGGAATACATGTTTTATCATTCAGTGATATTTGCTAGAGTAAGACCATTTTTGAGGCATAATTTTTATTACTACATACTATGGAATTCTTTCTGAGAGGACTCTGATTTTGAGAAATGAGAGGTGGTACTATAGTGGTCTGTAAAATGACTGTGATCAATATCCTCAGATTCCACCATTGTAGGTAATAGTGTCTGTTATGCTCTGTCAATCTTAGAACACTGTTCTTCACAGTCTTTTGACTTTGAGTGCATTGTCTGTATTGTCTTAGCTGCTTTTGCTTGCACTCAGGGTCATGTTTTCCTGTGTCCAAACACAAGACAACTAATCTTGTTTTTCTTTTTACTTTCTTTCTTTCTTTTTTCTCTCTTTTCTTTTTTTTCTTTCCTGTAATCTTTTCTTTCTTCAATGAGATTTCCTAACTTTTTCTTGGAATTTCTGGGCACTTTTAACGTATAATTTTTCTGATCTTTGTGGGTCACTCTTGCTCAATTAGCAACATTTTCTTTCATCACTCTTTGTTCCATTCTTCCATCTTCTCCATAGTGACTGTTGCCTGCAGAGAACTTTGGAATGTGCACCTTCTTTTTTCTATTCCTGTAACCCCACCCTTTTCTTTGCAAAAACTATGTCATCAATTGTCCTTTCCTGCATGTCTCATCTTGGCCAGACTTTCCAGCTTCTCATAATTTCCTGAGAAATTTCTCAACCTTTTCCATCAAGATTTTTGTAGCACTTCTAGAACTGAGTTTGAACTTGTAGATCTTCTTCCTAAGTTGCTTTGCCACTTGCAGAGGATGGAGATATAAATGATTCTGCTCAATGTTTGGTGCCAAATGCTATTCAACCTCTTCTTCCTGGAGGCTATGAACAATGTTGAGGTCCTGCAGCACAACAAAATCTCTATGTACTTCCTTCAAGCTGTGAACCCATCAGTGCTCACTCTGAAAATGGCAGTCCCATGGCTTCAAGGCATGGTGACCTTGGTGCATGCCCGTCTTTCTGTCCAGCAGCAGCTCCAGCAGCAATGGCTGGAAATCTCTCAGTGCCCAGATTGGTATGTAAAATTCTAGTTTTATAGGGATTAATCATGGGCTGCCATGAGCTTGTATGGGTAATCTGCAAGGTAAAACTCCCATGATTGTTACTGGATCCTGTCAAAAATGAAACTTATTTGTGTAGTTATTTTTAATATTGAGATTACTAGAACCCAGTGGCATTGCCACCTAATATGCTAATGTGCCTGTTGGTGTCCTTGCTCAGTTTTATTTGGGCATCCATGCTGAGTCTTCTTGTGTGTAGATTCTCTGAAATATCTAGAAGATTTCGTTTCACAGCAGATATCTGTATCTCTGCCTCTTAGAATCTTTCTGCCTGAAAACCTCAATGTTCCCTGAGCCTTGAGTACAGGAAATGCATCATAATTGGATCAACTGCAGCTTGCCACAACACAATCACATGGTTTCTGCTATTTGATCAGTTGTGGATTTTGTTGTTTTGGTTTGGTTTGGTTTGGTTTTGTAAAGTCTCCTGATGAAAGGGTTAGAAAAGAGGTAGCTCATTTTCAGGCTAAATTAAAGATGTCCCCAGGTGAGAAAAAATTGAGAAATCTTTGCCCTGTCTAGACCAGAGGAATATTTTGATTTGTATTACAAATATCCCATTACTTATCTTTTAACTATAGATGAAATACATATTATAAATTGATATTTTATGGTTTGTGGTAACAATTGATGTTTTCTATTGCTTTGCTTTGTGACTAGAAAATATATTCTGGAAATCTTACATTATATTTGCTTGTATAGGGCTGTCACATTTCATTATTTCTCACAGTTCAACATCACATCACACCAAATGGTGCACTTTGTATGAAACTAGATAGCTTCCCTTCCATAAATATCTGCATTGTCCGGAACTGAGCAATCTCAGTGTAACATATATGGAAAATAACTCTTCTTGTCAAAATTTTTGGGATAAATTTTTTATATGGTGTATGCAGGCCTTGAACACCTGACCTTAGAGGACCATTAATTTCAGTCTTTCAGTAGCTCCATGGAATAAAGGCTTCCTCCTGCACCCAAGGCCACAAACACTTGTCATTGTTCATTTGACCAGAGAATTATCTTTGACAATATTCTAAAAAAAAGTGTGCCAAATCACAGCATGGACTTCTGGAATCTGACAATCAGAATCATTTTCCTGTCACAAACTACAATTGGAATTCTAGGAAACTTCTCTCTTATGTTCTACTACCTAATCCTTTACTACAGACAAGGCACATTAAAACCCACAGATTTGATTCTTATGCACATAATGGCAGCCAATGCTGTGATCATTCTCTCTTCAGGAGTGCCCACCACAATGTCAGCTTTCAGACGGAAGCCATTCTTGAATGATTTTGCATGCGAGCTCCTATTGTATATTCAACGATTTGGCAGGAGTGTGTCCATTGGTGCCACCTGCCTTTTGAGTGTTTTCCAGGTCATGAAAATCAGCCCCAGGGAATCATGTTTGACAGATCATAAAATGAGAACTGACAACTACATTTGTTGCTCCACTTCTCTCCTCTGGGTTTTGTATATGTTGATACATTCCACTTTCTTTATGTACACATTTATCAAAAGGAATAGCAAAAATATGACAAAAGAACTAGAATTTGCATTCTGCTCCATTGTAGGGCAAGATGATATCATTGAATCACTCTATGCTGCACTGGTGGTGTGCCCTGAAGTCCTCTTTTCTGTGCTCATCACTTGGTCCAGTAGCTCCATGATTGTCATTCTGTACCGACACAAGCAGAGGGTTCAACACATTCACAGTTCTCATGGTTCCAGCAGAAATTCTCCTGAGTTCAGAGCCACTCAAAATATCCTGGCCCTGGTGTCTTCCTTTTTGGCTTTTTATACTCTCTCTTCAATCTTAAGAGGCTGCATTAATTTTTCACATAATCACTATTTGTGGCTGGTGAACATCATCTCCCATTGCTTCTCTGTTTTTTCCCTCTTTTGCACCCTTTGTTTTTATAAGTCATTACTCCATTGTGTCCAGATTCTGTTTGGTCTCGATATTAAATAAAAATCTCTTACTATTATTTTAAATATATAAATAATATGTTCTCTGTGTATGTTCTTACTACTCATTATGGTCAACATGTGAATTGATGCTTATGATTGCTATCCTGTTCTTTGTACTTGACTGCATCTATGCTTGTGCCAAGTTGTCTTTATCACTACGGCTCTGTGGAAAAATTTGAGGCCAAGTATCTGTGTTCTTTCAGCTTTGTTTTTATTTCTTAAAATTGCCTGTTATTTATGGTCTTTCCTGGCTACATATTAATTGTTGTACTTTTCATATCAACATGTATGTTATGACAGCAGAATTATGATAGGAATTTCATTAAAACTATAGGTTAAATGTTTGGCAAAAATTCCTGTGATTTAAAATAGATTTTTTTCCCTCACACAAAATATCTTAATTCTGGTTTCCCTGCTCTCTAGTCCTTTAAGTTCCTCCTAATCCCCTGCCTCCCCTCTGGATATATTCACTTTCTGTCACTCAATAGAAAACAATCAGGTTTCTAAAGGATTGTTTTAAAAGGTAATATAAAGCAAGAGCTAACACATTGGTGTTGGACCAGATGAACAAACAGAAGTAAATGAGCCCACAAGAATGCATAAAAATTAGAGCTCTGTTAGCTTTGACACTCATAAATCCCCCCGAAATGCTAAACTGGAAGGTATAATATATATGCTGAGGACCTGAAGCAGACTTTTGCAGGCCCTATGCATAGTGACTCTCTGTGAATCCATATGAGCTTTGATATTTGGGTTCTTTCACCCCATTTTTCATATTCTTTATACTCCCTTCCATAGGGTTCCATGAGCCCTGAGAGGAGGCATTTAAAACAGACATGCCATTTAGCTCTGAATATTCCAGGGCCTCACATTCTCTGCCTAATGTCTGGTTTTGTGTCTCTGTAATTGTTTCCATCTGTTGATGGAGAAGGTGCCTCTGATAATAGCCCATCAAGGCACTGGTCTATGAGTATAACAAAATGTCTTTAGAATTCAATGTATTGCTACTTTATTTTTAAACTAGTATCATTTTTGTTTACCTGAGATCTCTGAACTATCTTGTCTGATATGGGTTTCATCTTGTGGAATGACCCTTATGTCAAATCAGATACTAATGGTTACATCCAAAAGCTTTCTGCCATCATTACCATTGTGTATTTTGAAGACAGGACAGCATTGTAGAACAAAGAATTTCTGGCTACCCTGTTGTTCATTTTTCTCTTTTGATAGCCTTCCTTTACCAAAGATGCTATAGCATAGGGATGAAAGCTTTCTGTAGGTACCAGCTCAACTTCTCTAAGAGATATGGAGGCACTTTTTTTTCAGCAATGACCACATTGCCATAAACTTATAAAGAGGAGAGTATATTTTTATGTAGGTTGTCTGGGGATTCCAATCAGACCACTTTGGCTAACAACCCAATCCTAGTATGGGAAGGTTCATTTGGTGACAAGAAATGGCCAGTTGTGTCTCACTCTCTAGCATTATTTGGTGATTTCAGTTAGAAATCATTTCTATAGTAGGAGATTTCCATACTGCCCCTCAAATGGTCCTTAATTTCAGCTATCTCTGACCCTGTATTGCTCCATTGCATCCCTCAACATTCTTCTCCTCTTGATTCCTCTGTTCCTGTTACCCAATTCATTCAAAACTATCTATTGTATTTCTCTATACTAATGAGATCTATCTGGATGCCCTAGTCCCTTACTTTATATTTAACCTTTGTAGTTCTGTGGGTTGTATATAGATTATTTTCCTTGTCTTAAACGTTAATATCCACATATAAATGAATACATGTCATATTTGTATTTCATCATCTGGATTATTTCACATAGGATTGTTTTATCCATTTGTCTACAAATTTCATGGGATTATTGTTGGTTTTTTTTTGTTGTTGTTGTTTTGCACTGCATTGTGTAAATGTACCACTTTCTTTATTCATTCTTCTGTTGAGGAACATCTAACTTCATTCCAATCGCTTGCTATTATGAAGAAAACAGCAATGAACATTGTGGAGGAAGTATCTCTATAGTAGCCCTTTTTTGGGATAAAAATCAAAAGTGGTAAAGCTGCTTCTTGAGGTAGATGGAGTCCCATCTTCATGAGTGGATTCTGTTTGTACTTCCACCAGGAATTGATAATTATCCCCTTTAATAGACATCTGCTTCAGCATTAACTGTCTCAGTATGCTCATCAGAGCCATCAATGAAGTGTTAAATAGCCACATCATACTGCACTATCTCTTTACACATCTGTCATGTCCCATTACAATATTAATCAATCTGCAAATATACAGTGTTCTAGTAAGGTCCTGTATTTAGGGAATTCATTTTAGTACATTTCAAAGAAGCTCCTTATCAGATTGCGACTTTAGATTCCCACAGGTCTATATCAACCCATTTAAAATAAAATGATTCCATTTCAAGGTCCCCAAGATCTCAATAAATTACCTTCTAACATATAATTCAAATCTTATCACAATACCAACTACACAGGCCTGATCTTCATCATCTAAATTATGGATCAAGCTCTGGTATAAACCACCCCAGAGCACAGTTCATCTTCATCTGCGAACTTCAAGAAATAGGAAACCAATCATGTATTCTCAAATAAAGAGATGGTCCAGTCCATAGTTATATGCATATTATTTCTAAAGAAGAGAAAATCTAAGGGACTAAAAGAAATGCCCAATCCCTTGTTATATGTTGCAGCATCTTACTGAACTTATACCCAAAAGATGCTCCAGCACATAACAAGAACATATGTTCCACTATGCTTATAGCAGCCTTATTTATAATAGTCAGAAGCTGGACACAACTCAGATGCCCCTCAATAGAAGAATAGATACAGAAAATGTGGCATATTTACACAATGGAGTACTACTCAGTTATTAAAAATTATGACTTCATGAAATTCACAGGCAAATGGATGGAAATAGAAAATATCATCTTGAGTGAAGTAACCCAGACACAAAAGCTCACAATGCCCATGATACAACCCACAGACCATATGGAGCTTAGGAAGAAGGAAGACCAAGTGTAGATGCTTCAGTCCTGCATAGAGTGGGGAACAGGATGATTAAGGAGGTGGAGGGAAGGGGAAACTGGGAGAGAGAGGAAGGGGAAAAATGGGAGGACAGGATCAGGTACTGAAAGGGACAGGAGAGAAGTACAAGAGGGTCAGGAAATAAAATAGCAATGTAAAATAGTAGTGATGGGGAATTGTAGGTAGCCACTGGAGGGTCCCTAAAGCCAGGGAAGCAAGAGGCACATACGATCCAACAGGAATGACTTTAGCCAAAATGCACAGCGATGGGGACATAGAACCTCAAAAGACTACCACCAGCAGATATGCACTGCCCCCAGTCAAAGGGTGGGTCTAACCCCCATCTCAAAGTTTTAACCAAGAAATATTCCTATCCAAAGGAAAGACAGGGGGGAAAAAACGCAGACACTGAAGGAAGGGCCATCGGGGGACTGCCCCACCCAGAGATCTATCCTATTTGCTGACACAAAATCCACACAATGTTTGCCAAGATATATTTGCTAACAGGATCCTGGTGTGGCTGTTCCCTGGAGGTTCTGCCAGCACCTGACCAGTGCAGATGCAGATGCTTGGTTCCACCATCAGACTGTGCTCAATGACCCTGGTGGGGGAGCTGGCAGAAGAACTATGGGAACGTAGGGGGATTGCAACCCCATAGAAAGAACAATGTCGGTTGGCTTGAACACACAGTGTTCCCAGGGACTAGACCACCAACCAAGGAGTGTACAGGCATGGTTTTAGGGCTCCAGATATATTTGTAGCGCAGAATGGTCTTAACTGAGATCAATGGGAGGGGAGGCTGTTGGTCCTGTGGAGGTCTGATGCACCAGTATGTAGAATGCTGGAGCAGAGTGGGTGGGGGAGCACCCTCATAGAGGCAAACAGAAGAGGGAAGAGGGCACATGTGGGATGATAGGATTCTGGAGGGGTAACCAAGAAGGACAATATCATTTGAGATGTAAATGAATGGAATG
Source organism: Rattus rattus (assembly GCF_011064425.1). Lineage (NCBI taxonomy): Eukaryota > Metazoa > Chordata > Mammalia > Rodentia > Muridae > Rattus > Rattus rattus. Next base: position 143,663,952 of record NC_046155.1, read on the forward strand.
ATTAACTAAATAAATAATAAAGAAACAAATAAACAAAAAGTGTTCAATCCTAAGAAAACCTGAAATTTCAACAACTTTGGCAAACTCAACAAGATATCAGAGTCTGCCATTATCTGTGGCAAGGCCTCTGAGAACTGGGCTACCATTTACTCAGCCAAACTTCAATTGTCAAAATTATCCAAGTTTGCAGCTTAGGCCTGTTAGTCTGTATCTTAAGTGTAAAATGTTAAGAGCTTGTAAAGTCTTTGTTCTGGTCAATTTTTGTCACCTTGACACAAACTAGAGTCACCTAGGAAGAGGGGACCTGAATCCTGGAAATTCCTCCTTCAGATTGGCCTGTGGGCCTGTTTACAAAGCATTTCTTTTAACTGATGTTTGATGTAGGAGGATATGGTCCACCATGGTCAGTGCCACCCATTGCTAAGTCGTTCTGGGTTGTATAAGAAAGCAGGCTGAGAAAGCAACAGGAAACAAATTTGCAAGCAGCTTTCCCCCTTTGGCTTCTAATTCAGTTCCTGCCTCCAGATTCTTGCTTGAGTTTCACCTTTGGATTCTCATGATGATGATCTGTAACCTGGCTGACATATACACCCTTTCCTTCCTCAAAGTACTTTTGGCTATGGCACTTACTACAACAATGGAAAGCAAACTAGGACACCCTTCAAATTTATATGCATTGTTCTTTTCGATACAAGCTGATGGTACCTTTACGAGATTTACCCAGGATTTACGTCCTTAATGGACTCACACCTTTTTCCAGATATGTCTAAGGAGTTCCTTTCAACTTCCTAAATGCTCTCTGGTTATATTAAGGGAAGCCTATATCACAATCTCTTTAAAGACTTTATGTGATAGACTGCTCTGACTTTGTAATCTTGATATTAGCACATGCTGTTTCATGATACTGTAAGCTACTACTTCAGAACCTACTTTCCGACAACAAGCCTCTTTCATTTCTGTTACTTTTGTGATTAAGATGGGTGCCCAATTTCCCAAATCAAGTCTTAAATTTTTTCTCTTCACACCATTATATTCCTTTTACTAAAGAATTTCTGTTTAAAACGTTTTGTTAGAAATCCATAGGAAAAATCCATACATGAATATCTATAACTGTTGCTTTTTTATTATTTAGCAGATGGGGCTGGAAAAATAACAAATATGATAAACTGCTAATTGTGGTAAATCTATACTACCCATGATCAATAATGAAGGCTGTCGAAACACATAACACAAATACATGTCAGATTAGTTATACAGACTAACAGGAGACAAAATATACATAAAAAATTGGTAGTCACATTTATGGAAATCTCTTAAAGAATTAATGAATAGTAGAGTCCATGGCAAGAAGAAGGGCACTGAGAAGAATCATGAAGCAGCACATAACTTTATAACTTTTCAGTGTTAAAACATCACTGCTAGAGTAGCTTTACAGTATAATAAACAAATATATCAAACATATAGAATATAGAGTATTTTGAATATACTCCATAAAACGTTTATTTAAAATTCCAGATCAGAGGCCGGGGGGGGTGGCTCAGGAAGAGAACTGATTGCTCTTCCAGAGGTTAGGAGTTCAATTCCTAGCAACCACATGGTGACTCACAACTATCTGTATTGGGATACAATGCACTCTTCTGGTGTGCCTGAAGATAACGACAATGTACTCGTATGCATAAAATAAATAATTTTTTGAAATTATAGATCACTCAAGTCTACTGGTAAATTAAGCAAGTGGACATCAATATAGCAATTCTACCATCTTACCATAAATGCCTTAGGAAAGTGCCCTTCGCTGGTGGTAAGCCATAATGTTCATTTCCACTTGTAACCAAGAATTCTATCTAGCTATTCATAAAAGTTACATTCTTGGATCATATCCCTGCTCTTTTGGGGTTACTGTTTAAACATCAAAGGCATTTGGCAAAGATGGAAGGCATAAGAATGTTGTGGAGGGGGTGATGCTGAACTTGTGATCCTGGTACTAAGTAAGTGATACAGTACTTTATAAAGAATTCTATAAACCCTCCGGTAGATCATAGCTATCATGAGTAGAACATTTAGGAATTTCTTTACCATGGGAATTTCCCCTGCAGTGTTGAAATTTCTCTGTAATTCCAAATATTCTCCTCAAACTTGCAAGGAAACATAATGCATGTGCTAAAACTGAGACACATAATCCATTCTGCTGCCAAACACATGGCAAGTTGTCACAATATCAATTTGTGAGCCTTAGAATAACTATGAAATCTAGATAGTTGTCAGATACTGAAATACTTGGAAGTATTATTTATGATGCTGTTTTTTAACAGTACAGGGTAACTGAACTGAGGACTGTGCCCCAACAATCCACTGTCATATAAAAATACAAAATTGTCTATCTCTTTAGGTTGTCAGATTCTCACACTGCTTTCAGTATACTCTATCTTCCCCTTAGATTAAAAGTAACTTCAATTCTAAGGCATTTATTATGGAAATTTGAGTAAAAGGAGGCAAGTGCTTGTTCTGTCTGGATGACTTATAAGATGGGCAGAGCCCATTACACTACAAAGATCATAAAGAGCTGGGAATATGACACATGTCTAAACTCTCAGCTATTGAGGAGGCCAAGAAAAGAGAAGTTCAAGGCTAGCTTGGGAAATTAATAATGTCTTAAAAGGGTAAAAAGAAAATATTTTACAAAAAATAGCATCCACTAAATAAAACATCTCTGCAAGCCACATAGAAAGAGTATCTTCGATCCCCTTGGCTGAAGATTGGCCTTGTATACATCTTTGCAAGTCAGATGTGATAGATTGAGGAAGCTTATTATCATGTGCTTAACCAGTACTGTAGGGACTGGGCAGAGTAAATAAGTCTTGTATTCCCAGAGGATGTTGGAGTGACTACACTGGAGTTCAGATGGTTTCAACTGTACCTACTGAGTGACAGAACTATGGGTAGTTACTTGCGCTGGTCTGAAAGTTCCTAGATGCCGTTCCTAAAGCATCTCCCTGATATATTATTCATTACATGAGATTTAATACCTAACTGAACACTGAAGTGTGTTCCCTAAAGTAGAATTGTGACATAAATCTTTTGGTGCCTATTCAGGTGGGAGCTAAAGCTGTAGGCTTTCCCACATTCGCTGCACTCATATGGCCTTTCTCCAGCATGAACTTTCTGTTGCTGAACAAGGTGGGAGGTTCAGATGAAATCCTTCCCACACTTGCTGCACACAAAAGGCCTTTCCCCTCTATGGACCCTTTGCTGTGCAATAAAATCAGATTTCCTACTAAACTGTTTCCCACATTCAGTGCACTCGAAGGGCTTTTTCCTCTTGTGAACTCTCTGATGTTTAATGAGAATATATCTTTGCCAGAAGGATTTTCCATAATCACTGCAATCATAAGGATTTTCTCCAATGTGGATTCTCTTATGCTGTGTGAGATTATCTTTTCGACTAAAGGCTTTTCCACATTCACTACATTCATAAGACCTTTCATCAGTGTGGATCCTCTGGTGCTGGGTAAGTTTGGCTTTGCAACTGAAAGCTCTCCCATATTGTCTGCACTCATAAAGGCTTTCTCCACTATGGATCCTATAGTGCTATACAAGTGTATCTTTATGGCCAAAATCTTTCCCACACACACTACACTTATAATGCATTTGTCCAACATGAAAGTCCTTCCCTATTCTCAATGCTCCCTGAAGTCTTCTTACTATGAATGGCTTTTTTCTTCATGCCCATCACATTATCCAGAAGGTTCCTCTGCTCCATCTCACATGAAGAGGGCTTTCTGATGAGTAAGGCTCTACATGAACTTCGAAATTTTTAACAAGGCTTTATTGTCCTCTTCTTGTGAAGACTTCTCTACAGTATGATACTTTAGGTTCTGGCCAAAGTTTTCACATGCCCTGCATGAATAAATTCTAAGCGCATGGTTTGTTCTGTGGTGTTCCTCCAAGTCCAAAAGGTTATTTAAAATGGGCTCACATATGTTACAAGGGTAAGATGTTTGTGTCAAGAAAGAGCCTGCTTTAGGCATACTAGCATATGCCACTCCTTCAGAAATGTTCTGCTGAGAAGGTTCCTCTTCATCATTCAGTGCCCACCAATAACCTGAAGGCAGAAAAACACTGCTGATGTACACTTTGAAATATATGTGACTTAGTATTACTGTGATGAAACACCATGACTAAAAGCAAGTTGGGCAGGAAGTTTAGCTGACTCTTCCCTGGCACTGTTTGTCTCAAAAGGAAGTCAGGACACAACAGGACAGCAAAGAGGCCATGGAGTAGTGCTGCTTACTGGTTTGCTCCTCACAGTTTGATCAGGCTGCTCTCTTATAGAAACCCATCAGGAGATGTCACCACCCACAATGGCTGGGCCCCAAGATCACTAATTTAGAAAATGCCTCACAGCTGAATCTTATGGAAGCATTATCTCAGTTGAGGTTTCCTCCATTCAGATGATTCTAGCTTGAGTCAAGTTGATATAAAACTAGCCAGGGAATATGTCTACTTTTAAGTTCATAGGGTTTTTCAAGAGGACAAAATCACAATCATATTTATAATCCTGGAATAATCTATATAATGCTGGAATCCAGTGATCATAGACAAGGGAAGGCTGAAAGATAAGACACGGAGTGAAGTTAGTACAAGAATAAAAAGTAGCCTCCACATTAGTTCTCTAAAAATGACTTTTAGAAAGGCTTTGTCTGACTTCTAGTAACAGGTCAGATTTATGCATAAATATATGTCCAGGAATATTTGATTTAAAGTTAGTGATTTATATTCAAGGACTATTAAATGATTATGTGTACATCTGATGATCTTAGTTCAGTCCAATGACTATAGTTCATTCCAGTATTGGAAAGGCCTGCAGGGAAGCAACAGAAGACAGATGTATTAGAGTAGGATAAGAAAGCCCTGTGTCATAAATTAGAACAGAAATAACAAACTTGTCCAGAAGGAGAGGAAAAGTAGAAGGTACGGCATCTGGTGTTGGCATCAAATAGTAGTGTATTAATGGAGCTCTGTGTATTCAGATCCTGAATTCTATGCCCAGATAGCTGGTTGTGTTCTTGACGATGGCATAGTTAGCCATCTCTTATCTTTAAGTTATGTAAAATTTGTTTTGCAGTACCACTAAATGCTTAATAAAAGTTAGTCAGCATATTATCTGGACAGAAGAAAACTAATGGGACTTCCAATCCCAGTTAGAAGGTCATAAGGAGAGACCAGAGTGAAGAAGGACCATGAGGAGAGGAAGATGTAGAGAGAACATAAGGAGTCATCATGAGTCGCAAAGGGAGTCTCCATGACATACATGGAGCAGAACAAGTCAGTGCAAAACTCATACTGAATATAAAGGACCACGTAGCTAGAAAGCAGGCATCCTTAGAGGTTCAAATAGATCAGAACCAGTCCATGTTAGGCATGCAGCTTGTTAATAAACTTAATAGGTCCTATGTCAAATATTTGGTAGCTAGAAAAGGAACAGATAAGGCTATCATCATTAGATTACTGCCTACAATAGTAGATACAAGACAGATTTCTGATACTATCTGAAAGGCATCTGAAAGTCATGTCCTCTTCCAGGTCTTACCAAAGTTGATCCAAGCTCTTCCTGCCATCCTTAGAGGCATGCCCTCTCAGTCAAGTGCCAGGACTCTTCTATTTGCCACAGTTCAGGATTCATAGAAGATTAGGAAAATAGAAGTCACCGGGGAAAGTCTAGGTGAGTATAAACACTCATAAACATAACTGGAAGGAAAATAGAATAAAATAAAGCCTATCATGCATGGACAGACCAGAGGATTCCATGTTCAATGACTAGGATGACTGACACCTATATTTGCTGACCCAGGAAGATGTGAGACAAATGTTGTAGAACATGGAGCCATGAAGTATCCTGACTGTGGACAAAGTTGTGTCACCAGAGAGAAAACATCTACAGTGATGACCTGAAGACCTGTGATTGATCCCCAAACAGGTCCTGGCAAGTCTCCAGGAATTGGGGAGCAAAGGGTATAGAGGAGAAAGTTCCTTACATGTGAGGCTTGGCATGCAGAGAACCTGTATGTGGGAATCAGTAGAGGTCTAGCTATGGTAAGAAAAGACATGCACAGTATGACAGTTTTAAAAGAGAAGGAAGAGGAGAAGAAGCAGTGCCAGTCCACAAATCTGGGATAATTACCCCATCTAGGAGATGGTAAATATAAAGCGCAAAATGCATAATACCACAACAGCAAAAGGTCTGGACTTCATCAACAAACTTCCACTTCACTCAACAAGAACACCTGAATTCATTCATAGGCTAGGTTATATGATCCCTAGCCAAATGGAAAAATATCCTGTTTCTCATCTCAAACACCTCATAAAACAAGACCCATAATAACTTTCAACCTTAGTTACATTTCTATGTCTCATGCCTTACCTGTGAGAACTCCAGAGACTCTTTCCCCAGGAGGTTGGACTAAGATGCTTACTAAACATTCCTGCCATTTGCACTGTGAGACATCTTGGATTTACCATGTCCAAACCCAAATCTTAATCCTTCTGAAAAATGTTCACCACTCTAAATTGCATTCCATCTTTCAGATGCTTACAAAATGAGGTAAGAGTTAGTGGGACAGCTCTTAACTTCCTACTTTCACAACCACATTTGATACAGCAGGAAACTGATGGTTTCATCTCCAAACTTATCTCCAGACTTTAATGTCCATTCAGAATACACCCAAGCTCCTACTGACCCTGGGCCAGTCCAGTTATTACAAAAACATTCTGAGTCAGTTGTAATAGCTTCCTGACCTGAGTCCCCTGCTTTGGCCCTTATCATACACCAATTTCACAGAAGATTGTTTCCTGAGTGAACACTAGAAAACAATTTTGAAGTTGATTTCTTTCCATCATGTAAAATGCTCCTTGGCTTCCCAATGAGGGTGCTCTACCTTAGGTTTGGCACATGTAAAAAGAATGATTGCTACAATCTCTGCTGCCTGTGCGGAGCTGGGGAAGGGTACAGTTTTCAACTGTTCTCTACACTTGCCAAGCCTCTGTCCCTGCCCTTTTTTTTGTTTGTTTGGTTGGTTGGTTTTTGTTGTTGTTGTTGTTGTTGTTGTTGTTGTTGTTGTTGTTGTTGTTGCTGCTGCTGTTGCTGTTGTTGTGTTTGTTTTTTTGTTATCTCATTTATCTCATTTTCTTATATTCCAACATCTCCAATCCTCCCACCGACAAAGGTCCCTATGCTAAAAGCCGTCCTGCACAGCAGTCACTGACAGATGTGTTAAGGTGCTTGATTATGACAGGTGAAGGGCTGAGAACTTAGAACCCACCTGTGCTGGGCTCAAGGCCATAGACATCACCTGACTGAAAGCCACACCAAAGTAGGGAGAGTGGAGACCGCTGTCATCTGGCCCTGGAAACTGCAGCACCTGGCCCCGCTACTGCCACATACTCCATACAGTGGCAAACAACGCTTCTTCTGCTACTTCAGTCCACAGTCTACCAGTGAACAATAAAACTGCCAAGCTGCAGGAAGTCCCGCCTAAACGGAAATACTCTTAACAGTACGCACTGGATTCTGGAAAATGTAGTTCCTTCAGAGAAAGCAAGAAATTGGGTGCTGACTCTGGGACCAGCAGGAGCCTAAGTAATGATTACATGGCAGAAGGTTCTAGGAACGTTCACAGAATACGAAAAGTGGGATCTCCTTCCTTGGACAGGGCCCATATCCAGAGAAGGGAGTGCAAATGTTGAAATAAATTACATCAGATGTTCCACTAATGAACACACAACACTAAAATCAGTAAGTGTATTAATTGTCCACTCATATGTTATTTATTGTTTTAAAAAAGTAAAATATAAAGCTCTAGGTCAACTGTTCAACCTTCAAAAGTAAGAGTTTTTTCAAGCCTTAAAGTAGAAGAATGATTTTTGAAGAGATATTTGAGTCCCCAGGTGAACCAAAGTGGGAAACCTCCTCAGACATAAATTCCAAGCAAGAGGGACCAAGAGAAGAAGGCCAATGAGAGGAATAGCAGAATATTCTGAAAGCAATAGAGGCACCTTTCTATATGGTAGACAACCAAAGAAAGTAATAGTCTTATCATTAGGTACCCATTAGCCCTCAAACTGAGATACATTTATTGCCATTTAGGAATATGCCATTCTCTATTTGAAAATGAGAACCATTCTAAGAGTCCCGTATGTTAACATAAAGGGTTAGCATGGTCTCTCTGAATGCTTGTGTGCAAAGATAACAGTGTGGAAATGCCAACTTGGAATAGCTGACCTCATTTCACCTATCATTACAGGAACAACATTAGAATGGAAATTTCAAATTCTTTGTGATGTTGGTGGAAGTTTGAATTGTACAAACCACTAAAAGTTAGCCATAAACCATTGTCTCCATATGTACATGTATATTTCTGGGGGGGGAGGCAGGTAGAAAGAATTAAGGCCTTGGGATAATGTAGGGATATATACTTAAGTACTAAAGCTGAGCACAGGGGTTCTAGAACTTTGAATATTCCTGAGCTTAGCTCTAAAGTGTAACTTCTTCATGTTCCCAAAAACTAAGTGAATTTGTGGAACACACTGAAAAGGGAGGATAGGAAATTCTGTCAGCTTGCGGATCACAGCAAGATTTTGTTCTACAACATTAAAATTAAATGATGAGTAATATTACCATTAGGAATAATTCTTGGAAATATTGACAGTTGGTAAAATGGTGAATATACATAGGGCTGCTAGACTATTGTGCTTTTTTATGCATACATATGTCAAATACATATTGCATTTCAGAAAACTATTGTATGTGGGTAGAACAAATATGGAAATAATGGACAAAGACACAAAATAACATCTATTCAAAAAGGAAGACATATGAAAAATGCAAAATTGTATGGATGCTGGAATTCTGCAATGTGTTAGCTACAACGAAGACAAGGAATATAAGCTGGGCAGGGTGAGACACAGCTATAACTGCAAGATTTGGGCTGTTTCAACTAGAGAATCAAGGCCAGTCTGGGTTGCATAGTGAGAGTCTGTTGCACAGCTACCTCCTTTGAATCAAAACATTGCATCCTGGAAGGAAGAGAAGGAGAGAAACTTCATAAGATTTGAGAAGCTAATAAAATTTCCAAAGCTCAGAAAATTACAAAATTCATAAATTCCCTGTGAAAGCTTTTATAAACAGTAAACAATTGCTGGTTAGAGGAGACTCTCTATGTGAGCTGCCTGCAAGCTGTGCCAGGACCTACAATGATGAAACTGAAGCTTTTGTCAGTCATCACACATGATGGGATGGATCTTGGCCATGCAGCTGCCTTTCAGTCAACTGTGCTCCTCTAACCTCTCACCTAGTTCCTAAAATAATTTCAGGAAACTCACTGGTTCACAAGCTATACTTCTGAGTATTTTCCATTCTACCTCTAACATGCTATTCCTTCCCCAAAACCTGTGCTAGTCGCTATTCTACCTCAAACACATTTTTTAAACTTTCACAGGAGATAGAAATTGTCTTTTCAGATGAGCTCATTTCAGTTAATCACCTTTACTTCTACTGCCCCACATTTCAAGATACCATTTGTCGTTATGAATAGTCTGTGCTGCATATGTCTGTATAAAATCGGTTCGTCAGATGAGAAACATCTGCATTGCATACATGTGTGTTTATATATAGGTATCTCAGTGGTCTCCTTAGATTCCAGAGTGCCAAGGGCTGGATCATGTGGCTGATAGATAGATAGATAGATAGATAGATAGATTGATTGATAGATAGATAGACAGACAGATAGATAGAGATAGAGATATATTTTTTCTCAAAAGACAAAAACTGAACACAACCACCAGCCCCCCCATACCAAGCAAACAAAATAACACTCCCCCAAAAAACAAACAAAACACAGAATACTGTAACCAAATAAACACACACACACACACACACACACACACACACAGAGACACACATGCACACACACACACACACACACACACACACACAAACACCCCTGTGGAACCCGCTGTATGTTGGATACTACTATTGAACATGAGACCTGTCCTGGAGTGGCTGATATAACCAGTGTCACTATATTGGAAAAATTGAGTTTTCCTCTTCTAGCAGGTTTAAGTGACAGTTCAGTAGTTAATATTTATCCTAGTGACTAGGTTTTTATTAGTTCATTTTTCATTGTTTCATTTGTTCATTTGAATAATAATGAAATAAAATATAGTAAGATTTTAAAAACTAGTAAGTCCTTTCTCCAGTGTATACTTTCGTATTAAATGAGGAAAATTGTTTCTCATGGAGACTGTGTGCACTCACTTATATAATTTTATATCTATGTGAGCACTTCAGAGTCTACTGAGGTAGGACTTTTATCTAAAGAGTCTTGTGCATTTACTGCATTCACAAAGGCTTTCACAAGCACAAACTCTTTGTTATTCTATATTGTCATAGTTCTTCCAAAGAAATTACACCTGATGTATGGCTTAAAAGAGGAGGGCCAATCATAGTTTACAGAGGTATGGGGTGTTTGTTGGCATGTTCCAGGCTATTTTTGCTGGGTTCTCTTTTTTTAAGCTTTATTTCATGTATGTGGATACACTGTCACTGTCTTCAGACACACCAGAAGAGGGCATCAGATGCCTATTACAGATGGTTGTGAGCGACCTTATGGTTGCTGGGAATTGAACTCTGGAACTCTGGAAGAGCAGTCAGTGCTCTTTTTTTTTTCTTTCTTTTTTTCGGAGCTGGAGACCGAACCCAGGGCCTTGCGCTTGCTAGGCAAGTGCTCTACCGCTGAGCTAAATCCCCAACCCCGCAGTCAGTGCTCTTAACCACTGTGCCATCTCTTACAGCTCCACAATCCTCCCAACCCTACTCCATCTTAATCCCTTCTAACCCCACAACACTAGGTAGGAGTAAAACCTTAGAGCAGAATGGGTTGGAGACCTCTTTCACCCAACAAATAAAATACTTCCTGTTAATTAGGGTGCTTAGGTTCCTTGGGGAAAGTCCAATCTTCGACTTCAAGATATCTCCAACTTCTTTGGTCAAACAGCAACAGCAACAACCAGGACCAGAAGGGAGGGGCAGCAGCCTTTTCCATTTTGCAAGCAAGTCTGGCTGCTGTAGGGAGGGGCGCAGCAGCTGTATGATAATGAGGTGAATCTGGTACCCTCCTAACAACAGTACTGAGCATGTGTGGGGTTTTGCACCTGACATCAGTCTGGCTGGGGCGTTACTATGTTAATGGAGGTTCATGCAGGTTCATGCCATGCCAATCTCTGGAGGACAAGTAGCTGGGATGACAGTGGGGTGACTCGTGCCCCACCAATCCCTGAAAGGATATTAGCATGCTGTAGTGTATATAAGGAGAGCGGCTTTACGGCTCGGCGCGGTAATACTGAGAGCTGTAACACTTGGAGCTGTAACACTTGGAGCTATAACACTTAGGGCAGGCTGCCGCCGCCTCCCTGTATCAACAAAGAAGGTGTCCTGCAGTAAAAGGCTGTTGAGAAGAATCCGACCGTGTTGCGTCTTCCTTGCCGGCTGAGGTGGGCGCGACAAAGTGGTGGCCCATACGGGGATGAGGACATCCTCGTGGATCTCAGAACTCTTCACCTTCAGGACGAGAGACGTCGGAAAAAATTCCCGGATAAGGGAGGTAAGATAAATAAAGTTCTCTGGAGGTAAGCAGAGACGATAAAAGCCTTGGTATAGAGGCGGAAAGTTTTGGGAACTGCAGCAATGTTGTTTCAAGTTGATCCTTTGTGGGCAGGATTTATAATTTTGTTTCTTTTTTTCTTTGTGTGGGATAGAGAAGCCACAGACAGCAAGCTTAAGCCCGGACCAAAACCTCTTTGGCGAATGGTCCCTGCCTGCTTAGAGGATAAACGATGTGAGGAAGCTGTTAGGACAGGTCAGAGGGTCCTTGCAGAGCAACAAGAAAGTATGTCAGAGGGAGAAAAGGTCTCAAAAGAAAAAAAGAAAAGAAAAGGAGATAAAAGGAACAGAGAGAAGGCAGAGATGAAAAAAGAGGATAATCAGGACCAGGAAACAAATAAGATCTATTCTTCCTTAAAAGCCTTGACCTTAGAAATGTCAGACAATCTAGAAAGCATCACCGACTGCTTAGAGAAAGTGAAACTAAAGGTAGGACCATCCGGTCCCCGGCCTCCCGCAGAGCAACAAAATGGAAGTGTAGGACTCGACCTCAGTTCCACCACCAGACTCGTATTGACCCCTCGAATAGGAACTCAGGTGGTGGATACAGATTTTAAAGGCCCCAGTAAGCAGAATTCAGAAGGATCACAGAAATTGAAAGCATGTGCAAAGATAAAGATTTGGGGTAGTGGTAGTGGTAAAAGGGGACAAGGTAATAATGGTAAAATGTTTTTGTATGTGTTCTTTTAGAGTTATGTTAAAATCTAGAGAAGCAAAGTCGATTCTCATAGATGCCTTTAGTCTTTGGACCCTGACTAGAGACAGTTTACACCCTAGACAAGAAAGAGAATGGGGTTGAGAAAAACAGTCCTCCCGAACTCTCCACAGATGCTTTGGCAAAAGAAGGAAATGAGCTTAAGTTTTTTGAAGCTCTCCTGGGAACAGAAGGAGGTGGGAGACGTCTTGCCTCCTTGCTGGCTCCTATTGGAGAAGTGCTTATTTCTGGTTCTTTAGGTAGGATGTCTGGGTCCTTTTGGTGGAACACCATCTAGTTCTTTCTGTGTCTATTGTTTGTCCTTGGTGCACCAAGCTGTGGATATATGTCAATTTATGTCTGGGTTTTGCTTCTCGTTGCTTGAATGTTTTGTGTTTCATGTTTAAAAGAAAAAAAAATGGTTAAAACTTTAAATGCTGGTTGATTCACCCGTTGATGTAGCTTTAACTCCTTTCAAGAAAGGAACAAATAAATAAAAAGTTTCAATTGGCTTTTGGAGCCTGCATCTGTAACTAGAAGCCTAAGTCGGCTGGGCAAGCTCCCCAGGGGGCTGGCTAAATGTTTATACTAGCCGCCCTAGAAGCGGCCTATACAAAAGTGGTTAAGGCGCTTGAAAGCAATCAATTGTTCATAGCACCTGAAAAGGTTCAAATGGGCCAAATGGGAGAATATTTAGGAACAAAAAATCACTCCTCATAGTATTTCTCCTCAAAAAATTGAATTACGAAAAGACCATTTAAAAACATTGAATGATTTTCAAAAATTACTAGGAGGCATAAATTGGATTCGACCCTATATTAAAATGCCCAATGTAGATTTACAACCACTTTATGAGATCCTGAGAGGGGATTCTCAGCTTACTTCACCCCGTGCTTTAACCAAGGAAGCACCACTATCCTTGAGGAAAGTAGAAGAAAGATTGGAAAAGGCAATGCTAAAAAGGTACAAGGAAGAGGAAGATCTGCTTTTGTGTATACTGAGAACTTTTCGTCAGCCTACAGGAGTATTATGGCAACAAGGTCCACTTCTTTGGATATATCCCCATATTTCTCCTAATAAAACCCTTGAATATTACCCTTCTGCTGTTGCACAGCTTGCTGTATTAGGCGTTAAATCTTGCATTCAGCATTTTGGTATTTTACCTAAGAAAATTGTACCATATACAACTGCTCAGATAGAAACATTGTGTACATTAATAGATGATTGGGCCATATTACGCTGTAGTTTTGATGGAGAGTTTGACAATCATTATCCTAAGGATCCGTTGCTACAATTTTTTACTGAACATCCAGTGATCTTTCCTAAGATCACTGCCTCAGAGCCTTTGTCTGGAGCATTAGATATTTACACAGACGGCTCCAAAACAGGTGTAGGTGCTTATATGGTTGATTCTCAAGAACCAGTATTAATTCAATACAGTCCAGGTACCCCCCCAAATTACAGAATGTAAAATTGTATTGGAAGTTTTCAAAAGATTTCATGATTCTTTTAATTTAATTTCTGACTCTGCTTACATAGTTAATGTGGTGCGCTCACTTGAAATTGCAGGGCCAATTCGGTCGACTAGTACTGTATGTCAAATTCTTTTAGAATTACAAAATTTGATTTGGGCCAGAAAAAATAAATTTTTCATACAACATATTCGAGCTCATACTAATTTGCCTGGTCCCATGACTAGTAATAATGCCCTGGTGGATGCTAGTACTCGTAGAGAGTTTATTTTTCATGCTGCTCCAGTTGATCACACTAGAGAATTTCATCAAAAGTTTCATGTACCTGCCTTTACTCTTCAACAAAAATTTAAAATCTCTAGAGCTACAGCTCGTGATGTGGTGTTACGTTGCCAAAATTGTGTTCAATTTCACCACCCTCCTCATGTGGGAATTAACCCTCGTGGTCTGATCCCGCTAAAACTTTGACAGATGGATGTCACACACATCTCTCAATTTGGAAATTTAAAATATGCTCATGTTTCTGTTGATACCTGTTCTGGTATAATACATGCTACTCTGATGACTGGTGAAAAGGCTCGTAATGCCAGTAGCCACTGCTTAGAGGCATGGGCAGCCTGGGGAAAGCCTGATAGTCTCAAGACAGACAATGGGCCTGCCTACACTGCAAAGTCCTTTCAGACATTTTGCCAGACAATACAGGTCAAACATACAGGATTGCCTTACAATCCCCAAGGTCAAGGAATTATAGAAAGAGTACATCGTACCTTAAAAGAGCTAATAAAAAAACAAAAAGAGGGAATTGCCAGCAGCCGAACACCAAAAGAACAACTTTCTTTAGCTCTTTTTATTCTAAATTTCTTAATTTTGGATGCTCATGGCCGCTCTGCCGTGGATCGCCATGTTGCTACTACACCTATAACTAATGCAGAAGTAAAGTGGAAGGATGTCTTATCTGATGAATGGCGTGGCCCAGATCCCGTGATTTCGAGATCTAGGGGAGCTGTTTGTGTTTTTCCGCAGAATCAAGAAAATCCAATTTGGGTACCTGACGCTTGACTCGAAAATTGCCTTCTGCTCTTCCTGAAGATGAGACTACGAACCCTACTATTACTACTGGGACTGATGCAGATTGCTGTCCTCAACAGCACTAGACTGGACCCCATCACAATTGAAGACTTTACCTCATGGGTTACCAATGCTTTCTCCTTTTTTAAGGAGTGGGCGGGCATGTTTGCCTGGGGAGCTATTGTCCTCCTGGTTTGCCTGGGGAGCTATTGTCCTCCTGGGATGCGGGGTATGTCTCTGGCTTATTGGCCGTTTAAAAAGAGAACATGCCAGACACAAAGCGGTTGTTTACCAGGCTATGACCGCCATTGGCAATGGTGCTTCTCCCAATATATGGCTGGCCTCTTTGAAAGATCAAGAGTTCGCCCTAGATCATTTTTGTCACAGTCATGTGGAGTCAATGTATCCAGGGACGGGCAACTTTCCTCGAGCTCGGACCAACCCAAGACACGAGGCCCGGTGGCGATAGGGTAACTCTATGACGGGTAAGGCCGAGTCATCGTTAGGAACGACCTAAGACAGGAGCAATGACAAGATTGACATGACACCCAGATCTAGACCAGTCATTTTATTAAACAAAAAAGGGGGAGATGTAGGGAGCGGCGCAGCAGCTGTATGATAATGAGGTGAATCTGGTGCCCTCCTAACAACAGTACTGAGCATGTGTGGGGTTTTGCACCTGACATCAGTCTGGCTGGGGCGTTACTATGTTAATGGAGGTTCATGCAGGTTCATGCCACACCAATCTCTGGAGGAAAAGTAGCTGGGATGACAGTGGGGTGACTCGTACCCCACCAATCCCTGAAAGGATATTAGCATGCTGTAGTGTATATAAGGAGAGCGGCTTTACGGCTCGGCGCGGTAATACTGAGAGCTGTAACACTTGGAGCTGTAACACTTGGAGCTATAACACTTAGGGCAGGCTGCCGGCGCCTCCCTGTATCAACAAAGAAGGTGTCCTGCAGTAAAAGGCTGTTGAGAAGAATCCGACCGTGTTGCGTATTCCTTGCCGGCTGAGGTGGGCGCGACAGGCTGCTTGCAAAGCTCTGCATCCATTCACTCTCCAGAGTCCCAATAGTTACATTATCTGTGGCTGGCAAAATATCATGGCCATCCTAGATCAAGAGACAATCATAACCAATGACTGAGGACAAACAGAAGCAGCCCCATATCCCACATCTAGGATTAAAACACAAACATATTCACGTGAGTTTTTAAAAGATCCAAAATTCTCACTACAAGCGTGTAAAACAAACTGTGGGCTGGGTGGTTCAGAAGTTAAGAACAAATTCATCATTGAGTGAGGATTGGGTCCTGTTCTCAGGACTTTCACTCAGTCATAACTATCTAACTCCAGCTTGCAGGGGATCCAATGCCTCTGACCTTCATGGGCACCCACACTTCTGTGCACATTTCCATTCACATTACATTTTATTATTACAAAATAATAAAAATCTTTTTAAAAAATCAGACCAAAAATGATAATATGTTTGGCTTAACAAAAAATCAAGCATGGTGATTGCTATGACGGAGAAACAAAAGCAATATGTTGGCGAGGGTTGGGAGGAAGTGACATGATTGGCAGCTCTTGGCACAAGTAAACTCTTGGTGGGTTTCTAAGACACCTGGTCTGGTATCCAGTGTGATCAAAGAAGCATAAATGGCTTTCTTCAGTTTATATACAGGTAAAATCTTAGAAAGCTGGTAGTTATCAATGTACGACCATTGTGTCTTAAAGATGTCTCAAACTCTTTACATGTTATTTTACATATGCATGTTTACATATTTGTTTGCATCATATTTGATACCATATACCTGTCATATATGTTTATCACATCATATTTCATTTGGCTGTGTAATACATATTTATTCAAGTTGTCTCAACTAGTGTCAACCCTGTAACTGTCTCTAGATTGGAATGCTATGTAACTGTCTCTAGATTGGAATGCTATGTAACTGTCTCTAGATTGGACTGCTATGTAACTGTCTCTAGATTGGGCTGCTCTAAAACTATTACAGAACACACCCTCCTACTCCATTTATGACTTTAAAATACACCACTTACTCTTTTGTTTCTAAACAGTGGTATGGTAGTAAATTGCAGTAAAGAAATGATGTTTAAATATATACTGTGACTAGAGAAAACCCAGACTCACTGTAGTACATTGTACTACTGTACTAAGCTTCTGTATAGATTTCTAGATTTCATCAATCTTTTTCCTAGACATTATGAATCTTAGTTATGTTAAATGGGTTGAAAAATTCCTAGAAAATTGATATAGCACACATCTGAAAGACGTCTTAAACATTTATTTAGTGGTATGTGTGTGTGTGTGTGTGTGTGTTTGTGTGTGTGTGTGTGTGTGTGTGTCTGACTTGAAAAAGTCATTTTTTTTCTTCCACCATTGTAGATATGAGGGAGTGAACTTAGGTGACAAGCAGTTTTAGCCACTGACGTAGCTCACTGTTCTTTCTAGGAATATTTATGACAGTATTTCTAAAGGTCATTGGCATCAGATGAAAAAAATAAAGGAGAAAGACTGCCCCTGAACACTGATGGCACTGCTCATTTGGGGATTTGATGAGCAAAACCCAGAAGGGTGAAGCTGCCATACAAACAATACAAACAACCACCAAGCTGATTCCTCCATTTTTTTTAGAAAGTAATTTAATGCATTAAGGACAAAATAAATAAAACATCCTTAGAAAATTTTTTTCTTTTGGGTTTTTTAAGACAGGTTGTTGCTGTGTAGCCCAGGCTGGCCTGGAACTTTCCACCTTCTTGTCTCAGATTCCCAGGAGGGTGTTGGGATTACAGGTGTTGGGATTGCCAAACCCAGATCCCTTCAACAATTACAGAAAAAAATATTTTGAGAGTTTCCCAACTTTTCTAAAATACTATATTGCAAGCTGCTGACCTTAAACGTTCAATCCAGAAAATTCCTCAGAGGCAGGTCCTGGTTTAGACAGCTTCCACTCTCTGAACAGAGTGGGTGGCCAGGGACCTCTGCAGGACTGGACGCAGGTCTGGGTGCCCAGGCTCTCAGAGCGGGACTTATGCTCGCAGCCAGTATACTGGGTGTCTGGTCTGACCTCCTTACCCTGGTGCCTGCATCTCTCCTTCTCTAAGACCCACTCCTGGCTCTTCTTCACCAGGTCCCTCTCTGCCTTCTTTTGTGGAGTCCGCTCACTGATGAAAGTAGACTCGGAGGCCTGGTCTGCATCCTATATCTCAGTCAGCCCCTTTGGCAGGGAGATGAAAGGCCCAGAAAACAGAGGTAGAACTTCTTTGCTTTGGCTCTGTTGGGGAAATTTACCACCACACTGACAGCGAAGCCTGCCCTCGTGGCCTGGCTTGTGATCAGATCCAGCTGCTCCTAGTTCTCTGGGTACAGCTGTAGGACCCACTGACAAGGGTACAGAGGAGAAAACAAGTGGTAATGGCACCTGGCAGGGATATCCGACTTCTTTTTTGCGTTGCAGAGCCACTGCACAGCAGAGATGCTGATGGAGCCATCAGAAGAACCCGGTCTGAAAGGTACTCCCTGGCCCCTGTTCCCTAGCAGTAGGTCTCCCTGTGTCTTGGTTCAAGGTGGCATCCAACATGGCAGGGCTGATGTCAATGCCCACCCAATAGTGTCCCTCTTCTGAGACATAATCTCCATTCAATCCAGAAACCCGCAGTTGATGTCTAACAGTTAAGAGGGCTGACCTTCTGGCAAACAGAAAAGCTCCAGCGCTCGCTCAGTCATCTTGGTCTGGATGTCAATCATCCATGAGTTGGGAACGTATTTCCAGGCTTCATTCGGGTCATTAAACAGCTCTGGAGGTCCGCTGTGTTCAGGTCTCCCGCTACGAGATGCCATCTCTAAGGGATGGCAATACGCTGGGGCTCTTGATTCCTCTTAACTAGGTAAGTTTGTTCTCTCTCTGTCTCTGTCTCTCTCTGTCTCTCTGTCTCTCTCCCCCTCCCTTCCTGCCTCCCTCCCTTTCTTAGAATCTGCAACGACTTAAGGACACCAGACTGCAGATCATTCAACATTCATTCATTCGTTTATTTATTGAGATAGGGTTTCACTATATAGTTCTTCTGACTGTCCTGAAATTGTAGACCCACTTCCACCTGGCTTTAACTTTTAGACGGTAGACACAGACTATAATGATTCTCTAGGGGCCCCTAGGCCTTCAGACCTAAACTGTGGGTGAGTCACTTGTCCTATTTTTCTGAATCTTCCAGCTTCTTAGACTGAATAACACTGGTTTTCTGGACTTCCCAGTCATTGTGGGACTATTCAGTCTTTGTATAATCTATTTTACCCTTACTCTCCTTATAATTACATATAATATCCAATTAGTTCTATTTCTTTTGATAACGGTAATACAGTATTCTAGTCACAAGGTATTCAGTAAGTTAAATGACATCAGCAAAATGAAAAGTAAAAAATAAATAAGTAACAAAAATCAGATTTTAAGGGTATATCAAAATGCAGGAGTAGGATGTAGCTTAGTTGATTGGATATTTACCTAGCCTACATGTAACCACAGCACTAGAAAGGTAGATATAGAATAATTAAAGTTTAAAATTATTCTCAGCTATTGCACTCAAGGCCAACATAGACTACATGACACAACACAAACAATAACTACTTGATAATATGCATATATATATGTATACATATATATATATATAGTTAATGACAAAATTTGTAAGGATTCGTAGAGCCTCCTCACATAATCTTTACTATTTGCATATGTGAAAATATCCATGGGAAAGTTTGAATATATTCTAATACCCATTTCATATTCAAAGGGATAGATTAAGGAAATCAGGAAACCTGTTTTTAAGCACGTATACCAAATGGAAACTATGAATGGATGACATTAAGGTGCAGATTTGGTATGTGTGATTAAAGTTATCAATTTAATTAGGGGTATGTTGAATAACACAAGTCAGCTAATGTGGAAGTTTTACTTTTATATTGCATATTTAACTTTCTATGCTTCTAAATTGGAATAAAACAATTATATTTTGAGAAAAATTAAGGACTGTGCAGTTAATTAATCTATGTTATTGAGGACCCCATTTTCAGTTCAGTGGTTTGCTGCTAGCATTTGCCTCTGTATTTGTCATGCTCTGGCTGAGCTTTACTGGAGACAGTTTTTCAGGCTCCCCTCTAGGCTTGTCTCTCTTACACCACTGCCTATTAATGAGCTTTGGTCTATACAATACACTCATTGTCCTGCAGACAAATGAAGACTGGTGACTATGATGTATTTCAGACTGAGTGTCAGTCACCAAAGAAGAGAGACCTGAATAAATGCTCAGGTCTGCTAATCAGAAAATGTTGTCAAAACAGATTCATGGAACAGACAGAGAAATCTCAAGAATAACTCCATATTTAAGAAATGATTGAAGCTTTTAAAAGTTTTCTTCACTGTAGTTCAATCCCTGTTGTTTCTTACTATATTATAAGTCCCAATTACGGCTGCCTATGGGTAATGTCAGGATAATGCAACCCATGTGTGCAGATGCTGAATGGTTGTGGTAATAAGTCAATGGGATATCCACCTTACCTTACATGATGTGGAGACTAACTTTGAATTATTATTATGATCATTTCACTTATCATAATTCATACTATAGGCAACTTTAGAATGGAAGTATAAGAAGCACACAATCCTGGTATGTGCAGGATAGGAATATGCTTTTGGAATGAGAAGTATTCATATATGACAGTAGATTTATGATCTTGTTACAGAAGCACTGAGTATATATTTAATAGCCATTGGTACAATGTCTTGTTTGAGGATCTGTCATAAGTGTAGGAAGACAACATGGAAGACACCATTACAAGGACCAAATGTGTCTTGTAATATTTACCCAGATTTAGTCATACTCTACACATGGCTTGATGGTGTGCCTTACTCTCTGCTTATTGCTTTGTTCATGGAACACAAGCTGATGTTTGTGATGTACCAGGGTTCTATCATTCAGATAAATGTGCACTCACACTTAGTGATATGTGCCATTGGACAATATTTAGCATTTCATATTCTTCTGATTGTTTATTAAGAACTTTTTTATGTTTCATGCATCTCCTCTAGTAAATTCTAAATTCATACTAAATTCAATATAATAAAGTCATCAATATAGGAATTACCAAGTAAGCCACTGTGTGGTGAAGAACTTTATTTTATTTTATTTTTATTAACTTGAGTATTTCTTATTTACATTTCGTATGTTATTCCCCTAATCCCTCCCCCCTTCTTTATTGTTCCCCTCCCCACCCTCCCCCATTGCCGCCTTCCCCCAACTCACGTTGTTTCAGTCTGAGCAGGACCAAGGTCTTCCCCTTACACTGGTGCTCTTACTAGGATATTCATTGCTACCTATGAGGTCAGAGTCCAGGGTCAGTCCATGTATAGTCTTTAGGTAGTGGCTTAGTCCCTGGAAGCACTAGTTGCTTGGCATTGTTGTTCATAAGGGGTCTCGAGACCCTTCAAGCTCTTCCAGTTCTTTCTCTGATTCGGAGAAGAACTTTAATTCCAGCATTTGTGAAGCAGGGGTAGGCAGATCTCTTTGATTTTGAGGCCAACAAGGTCTTCATAGTGCTTCCTGAAACACCTAGAGCTACAAAGTAAGACTGTATTATGGGAAAAATACATGCTGAGTTTTAAAGGAAATGCTTTTGTGACTTAACTTTTATCTCATGCTATTATTTATTAAACATATTCATATTTCATCTTGGATTTTGTACAGAGTAATCATATTAGCAATTCATCTATACTTCCTTCTATAGCCTTTACTTATTCAGTGATAATACATCATATATCTAATAGCATATTAATTGTCAAGTTCATCTTGTGCTTTTAAAATCAAGCTCATG
Organism: Rattus rattus; assembly: GCF_011064425.1. NCBI lineage: Eukaryota > Metazoa > Chordata > Mammalia > Rodentia > Muridae > Rattus > Rattus rattus. The sequence goes on from NC_046155.1 coordinate 143,685,789, forward strand.
AGACAATTGTTGTGTCCCACACTAAAAATATAATTAAAACTGGTATTAGCATTTTGCATTAGATTATGAAATAACACTTCATGTTAGAGAAAATTTATTTTTTTGAATGTTTTATATTTCATATTTGTGTTTGTGAATGTTTTCCTGTTTGAATGTGCACTATGACAATCCAGAGTTGGCAAAGGACACTAGACTGTGACAAACCCATGGATTTATAGGTTTTAAACAGTTTTGGGGCACATGAGGATTATGAGAACCAAACCCAGCTCCTCTGAAACAGAAGCAAGTGCTTCTCACCATTGAACCATCTCTCAAGTTCCCCACAATTAAACTGGTTTTGCCACAAAAAGTAAGCAAGAAAATAAAGTGAACACAATGTCAGGTGAAGAACACAGACTTCGTAGAAGAGAGGAATCCGCCTGCAAATATCTTTCATGACATTGTGAGCACAGACTGAGAGCACTTTCTTTGTGCCGTGCTAGCATGTCCACGTCCTTCAAATATCCACTCTGTCTCTAAACTATTGTTGTATTTAAAGTGACACTTACCCCTTGTTTTTCTAAGACCATGTCTTACCTGAAGAATTAAGGTTACTGTCCATACCCTACAGTTATATAAATCAAAGAAAATGTCAATGTGAGGAGACAGCAGTGCGTTATCAATTTTTAGTGTTTGCCACATTAACACTTAACTCAAAGCGATTATATTTTCCACTTTACACTGAAATGCTTATGAAGTTTTAAAGGTGAGTATTTTTCAGTGAGAGTATTGCCTTTCAGTGGAAGTAACCAATGTGATTGCATTGTACCTTTGTGTGTAGAATCCTATGACTGTGAAGACAAACATTCAGATTAGGTAAACTGACCTCACAGGTCTGAGCACAGGAGTGTTCTCACACTGTGATGTGCACTGATCACTGTTCTTTAATATTGCGTCTTCACTAAACTGAATTCAGGAAGATATCCAAATACTTGTTTCTCAAGAATGAGGAACAGTAATTTTCATACAGGGAGTCTTAAAAGTCAAAACAGCTTAGAAAAAGCATTCTGTCAATATTTTAATTTTTTTTCTTTCTCACAGGTTTGTCAGGGTAGCACCACTGGCATTTTGCAAGAAATTTTCATGCCCTCTCAGCAAGGCAATAACTTCAGGTAAATAGAATTTAAAAATCTTCCAATGATGTTGGGTTTTTCTTGTTTCCTTTTGGAATAATGTGTATCCTAGAGGATGTCATAGTCCCTGCACATATGATCCTCAGACAAAGCAGCAAAATCACAAATTAAAAAGACATATGTGATACTGTTCTTACAAACATTTCAATGTACTCACACCTCAGAGAATATTATTGCTGACGATACTGGATGATATTTCTTTGGATATTAGTATCAAATTGTGATTCCATGAGTTTCATTTGCAAACACAAGTTGCCATTCCTTCAACTTGAAAGTAAACTCAATATCTTCACTGTCATTTGTCTATTTTCAATGAAGGAAACAAATCACATAATCATGCATCTCATGGGAATTTCACAAGGGAAACATAATGGAATCTAGTACATAAAACAAGAATAAATATTTCAAGATTTTGAAGTATCTGTGGCTATATAGAATTCTATCTACACTATGTCTATATTGATTAACTCATTGTGAGCTGTTGCCAAGACAGCTCTAGATATCTGACACACTCTTGAAGATAGCTGAGGGAAGAGCATTAGCTATGGCAAAACTTGATACTTTGAAAAATTAGGTTACATTTATTTCAATAATGTTTAGCTATCATAACTTAATTTACTCTGTTGCCATAAGTGACCTCACACTCTGAGATTTTCTGAGATGAGAAACTGCAGTCTCTGGTGTTTAGCACCTCATATAAAACAGTAGGGCTTTAACCAAAGTAGCCTTTGTTCTTGTCTCCACTGGAAGTTTCCTGCTATGACTAGGAGTTTATTAAGCTCCCTGCCTTCTAGTGAACGTAACTCATAGGAAGAAGAAACATTTACAAAAGCAAATATGCTTAAACTCACAATCATATACAAATTCATGCACTCATACATGAACATATTCATGTATTCCAATAGAGCCCAACTACTACTTATCACATAATTATATACTTTCAAACACACATCCATACTTACACATTCATATGGAGCAAGAGCTCATGTGCCAGTGCCAAAAGAACTTGCTCCTTCTGGATAAAAAATGAACTACAATCTTTACTTCATAGAAAAGGAAAAGTTTCTCCCATTTATTGCCAAATGAATTAAAACCAAGTTTGTAAGAAAAAAGCTTTGTCTTCATGTAGTAAGACTAAACCTACCTTGCTGTTTAAAAAAGAAAAAAGAAAGACAGAAAAGGTTTTCTGTGTCCCACGATAAGAAGCCTGCCTAATATCTCTCTCTCTCTCTCTCTCTCTCTCTCTCTCTCTCTCTCTCTCTCTCTCTCTCTCTCTCTCTCTCTCTCCTTTGTTCTTCTACTTGCTTACTGTGTATTTCTGTAGTCTTCTGTTCCTGCTCTAAGGTACCTATTATTTTGAGGGGAAAGTAAAAGGTAGAGAAAACCTCTCAGACTATATGCTCACTAAACGTCTAATTTGCTTTTTTTAATTTCTAAGTTATCCTACACTGCTATCCTCCTTCCTCCTCTTTTTTTTTTCTTTTTTTTTTCCGGGGCTGGGAATTGAACCCAGGACCTTGACTTCCTAGGCAAGCGCTCTACCACTGAGCCAAATCCCCAAACCCCTCCTTCCTCCTCTTAATTTTGATCTCTTTCTCTTGCTCTGATGTAATGATAATGCCATGTAATGTAATTTTTCCTAGATTTTGTACCTTTTCTAGGGGAATAGATCTCAGGGTTTTTCCAAGCATCTTTTTTAAAGTTCACTAAAAGTTAAAACATAAATTCAAATAATATATTAATAAGTTTACAATAGACTTGTCTACATGAGTTTACATTAAAACTACTTATGTAGCTAGACAGTCATTACTAGCTAGACATTCTGTCATTAGCTCCACAGGTTCATTGAAAGTTAAAAATCAAAACTTTTATGACTAATTTATGATTGAAATTTTGTATAGATAAACCCAGTCAATATTTTATTTTCTGTCCTTGTACCTACAATAAATTGTTATTTCCCTTTTATGATTGTGGGCCATTTGCTTTACGACCTCTTGGAATACATTCTAAATTATAAATCCATTTGTTCTGTTTTAGAAGCAATAAACTCATGGCCACATGAAGACTGCAGAGTTGCAATTGCAGTTTTTATATCAGAGGACTTTATAATAGTCCTATTATAAAGTGCTTAATATTTACTAGTACAATTCATCAGATAATCATTAAGAATTAAAACAATGATTATTTACCTATATAACATCTCTGTAAGATAACAGATCTTCATTGATTGTAGAAATTTGTCCAAAAGAATGGGTTAATCCGTAGGCCTTGCCTACAATGGTTCATCCATCATAGTTTTACAGTTCATAGTGAACCATCTCAGAAAGATGACCTGCCAGACTTTACCCTCCACTATATGACTCCTGTCAGGCTGTTCATAGGAACAGGTGAGTGAAATGCAGGTTGAAACTCCCAAGGGTTCGCTATAAATATGCTGTTAAAGAATACTTAACTTCCTAGGGAGAAAGAGGCTAATTTGTTTTTCTAAGGTACAAAATCACCTCTTTGGGTTGATATACTAATGTCTGGGATTATTAGCACTAAGTAAGTATTTCTTTAATGTAAGCAGATATAACCAGTCTTCCCTCTGTTTTTATTGCCATGCACAGTCACTGTCAGGCTACGATGTTCTTGGATTTCCAGAACTAAACTCGATTGGTGTTGTCAAATATTTTTTTCCTATATGTTTTGTTCATTTTAAATTTCTGTTTTTAGTTGCTAATTTTAATTAGTTTCAATATAGAATGTTTCATTTATATTTTGTGTATTGATTGAACCATTCCTTCTCTGTCCCATGTATCAGCACTCACAATAGCTTATTGTTATATGTACAGTTTTTCTGCTCTCTTATCTTGTGTGTTTCCTTATCTTCATAAGATTCACTCATAAAAGTGTTGAAAAAACGTTGTTGTGGGTCCCTTTCTAGTATTGTGGGTTTGACTCATTACCATATAAACGTGCATTTAAAATTTCTAAGAATTAAAAGGAAAAATATTAGAAAAATGTTGAAAACAAATCTAGGCTGTTGATCTTTCTTAATCTGCACTTATTTTTATTTAATAAATTACTTTTTATTTTCTAATGTATCTATTCTCTAGAGTGTTCAGATTATTATTTTCCAAACATTTTAATCAGATAAATGTGTGACCAAGATTTAAAGAGAATCATGCCCAATCACAGATTGAACTTTGAAATCTGACAATGAAAACCATTTTTTATTACAAATTGTAACTGGAATTCTAATCAATTTCTCTCTTCTTATTGACAATCTAGGCTACTAGAGAGAACATACATTAAAGCTCATAGACTTGATTCTCATTCTCTGAATGGAAGCCAAAGTCTGGATAGTTCTCTCAATAAAAATGCCCTACACAATGGCAGCATTTGGATTGAAGCAGTGTATAACTGATTTTGATTGGAGAATAATTTTGTATATTCATAGAATTAGCAGGAGTTTGTCCATTGGCAACACTTATCTCTTGAGTGTCTTCCAGGAAAACACCATCAGTTGCAAGGACTCCTTTTATAAAGATCAAAAAGCCAAGGCTGCAAAATACATTAGCTTTTACATTTCCTTTCTTTGGGCTTTTTTCATGTTCATAAATTTCATTTTCTTTGTCATTAATTTGTCAAGGGGAATACAGTGAACATGACAAGAGACATAGACTTTGAGTACTGCTCTAATATAATGTGTGATGTAATCAATGACTCATTCTACGCAGCATTTGTGGTGTGTCCTAAAATCTACTTTTTTGTGTTCATTGCCTGGTTCAGTGGCTCCATGATTGTGATTTTATATAGACACAAACAGGGTTCGACACATCTATAGCACTCATGTCTCCAGCAGAAACTCCACAGTATCAAGAGCTACCCAGAACATTCTATTATTAGTGTCTTCCTTTTTGATTTTTTGCACTTTTTCCTCAATCTTAAATTGGTATAATGCTTCTGTGTATTATCATAGTGTCTGATTGGTGGACAACACTCACTTCACTTGTCTGTTTTCCATCTTTTGGACCCTTTATTCTGATGAGTCACTATTCTGTCATGTCCAGATTCAGTTTATTCTGAATAAGGAATAAAACATTGGCTTTCATTTGAGATTTTGAGCTTAACCCTTTTGCTTGTTGTGAGGGGAAATTCCAGGGTTGTTTAGGTTTGCAGTTCTTTTATGACTAAGAATTCTGAACATTTAAGTACTTATTGGCCATTTGGGATTCTTCTTTTAAGAATTTTCTGTTTAGAACAGAACCCCATTTTTGTGTTATTTGGGTTTGTAGAGACAAAATTATTGAATTCTTTATATATTTTGAATAATAACCCTCTGATTTATAAGTTGCTGATTTTTAGTTTTTGTTGTTGTTCTTGTACATTTTTATTGGATATTTTTATTTACAATTCAAATGTTATTACCTTTCCCAATTTGCCAACCAAGCATCCTCTGCCATCTCACACTTTATCCTATAAGTGTATCCCCCCTCCCCAAACACCACCCCTTCCCACCCCCCTGACCTGACATTCACCTACACTGGGGGATGCAGCCTTGGCACGACAAAGGGCTTCTTCTCCCACTGCTGCCCAATGAGGCCATCCTATGCCACATATGCAGCTGGAGCCATGGGTCTGTCCATGGGTCTGTCCTCTTTGGGTAGTGGTTTAGTCCCTGGAAGCTCTGGTTGATTGGTTTTATTGTTATTATGGAATTGCAGGCCCCTTCAGTTCCTTCAGTTCTTTTGTTAACTCTCCCAATGGGGAACCAGTCAGTTCAATGGTTTGCTGCTAGCATTAACCTCTGTATTTGGCATGCTCTTGCTGAGCCTCTCAGGAGACAGCTATATAAGGCTCCTGTCAGCATGCACTTCTTGGCTTCATCAATATTGTCTAGGTTTGTTAGCTTTATATATTGGCTGGATCACAAGGTAGATCAGAATCTGAATGGCCATTCCTTCAGAATCTGCTCCAAACTTTGTCTCCCTTATCTCCTCCTATGAATAATTTTGTTCCCCCTTTTGAGAAGGGCTCAGGCATCTGCACATTGGTCATCTTTCTTCTTGAGCTGTATTTGGTCTGCAGATCATATCCTAGGTAATTTGAGCTTTTTTACTAATATCCACTTATCAGTAAGTGCGCACCATTTGTGTGTGTGTGTGTGTGTGTGTGTGTGTGTGTGCTTATTTCTTTGTGTTTTTTTTAATTTGTTCTTTTTTGTTTTCCTTTGGTGATAAGGGGTGTTGAATTTTAACATATGCTTTCTCAGCCTCTAATGAGATGATCATATATTTTTTCCTTTGAGTTTGTTCACATAGTGGATTACTTTGATGGATTTACATATATTGAACAATCACTGCATCACTGGGATGAAGTCTACTTGATCATGATTGTTGATTATTTTGAGGTGTTTTTGAATTTGGTTTGTGAGAATTTTTGAATATTTTTGCATTAGTGTTCATAAGAGAAATTAGCCTGAAGTTTTCATTCTTTGTTGGGTCTTTGTTTAGTTTAGAAATAAGCATAACTGTGGCTTCTTAGAAGGAATTTGGTAATGCTCCTCTTTCAATTTTGTAGGATAGTTTAGACAGCATTGGTACTATGTCTTTGATGGAGGTCTAATAGAATTCTGCACTAACTCCACCTGGTCCATTGCTCTTTTTCGCCAGGAACATTTAATAACTGCATCTATTACGTTAGAATTTATGGGGCTGTTTCAATGGTTTATATGATCCTGATTTCACATTGATAACTGGTATTTGTCTAGAAAATTGTCCATTTCATCCAGATTTTCCAGTTTTTTTTTGAATATAGGCTTTTATATTAGGACCTGTTTTGTTTTTTTTTAATTTCCTCAGCTTCTGTTGTTATGTTTCCCTTTCCATTGGATATACTCTATCTGTGCCCTCTTGTTACTCAGGCTAAGGGTTTATCTATCTTTTTGATTTTCTCAAAGAACCAATTCCTGCTTTTGTTGATTTTTTGTATAGTTCTTTTTTCATTTCTACTGGTTGATTTCAGCCTAGAATATGGTTATTTCCTGCCATCTACTCCTACTTCTTGTTGGTGTATTTGCATCTTTTTGTTCTAGAGTGTTTCAGTGTGTTGACAAGCTGCTAATGATTGTTCTCTCCAGTTTCTTTTTGAAGGCAATCAAATCTGAGTGTTCCTCTTAGCACTGCTGACTCTGTCCCAGATGCTTGGGTATGTTCTTCCTTCATTTTCATTGAATTTTAAAGAGTCTTTCTTTCTTTATATCGTCCTTGACCAAATAATCATTGAATAGAGTGTTGTCGACCTTGCATGTTTATCTGGGCTCTCTGTCATTTTCATTGTTATTGAAGACCAGATTTAGTCCGTGGTGATCTGATATGATGTATAGAATTATTTCAATCATCCTCTATCTGTTGAGGAATTTTTTGTCACCGATTATATGGTCAATTTTGGAGAAGTACAAAGAGTGCTGAGAACAGGGTATATTCTTTTGTTTTAGGATGAAATATTCTATAAATATCTGTTAAGTCCATTTTGTTCATAACTTCTGTTAGTTTCTTTATGTCTCTATTTAGTTTCTTTTTCCGGTGATATGTCCATTGATGAGAGCAGGGTGTTGAAATCTCCCAGTATTATTGGGTGGGTGCAGTGTGTGCTTTGACCTTTAATAAGAATTATTTTATGAATGTAGGTACCCTTGAATTTAGAGCATAGATATTCACTATTGAGAGTTCATCTTGGTGGAGTTTTCCTTTGATAAACATGAAGGGTACTTCCTTGTCTTTTTTGATACTTTTGGTTTAAAGTTGATTTTATTTGATACTAGAGTGGCTAATCGAGCTTGTTTCCTGGGAGCATTTGCTTAGAAAACTGTTTTGCCTTTTACTCTGAGTTAGTGTCTGTCTTTGTCACTGAGGTGTGTTCCCTTTATGCAGCAAAATGCTGGGTCCTCTGTACATATCCTGTCTCTTAGTCTATATCTTTATATTAGGGAATTTAGTCCATTTTTATTAAGAGATATTAAGGAATAGTGATTGTTGTTTCCTGTTACTTTTTTCTATTAGAGGTGGAATTATATTTATGTGGCTTTCTTCCTTTGAGTTCATGGCAAAGAGATTGATTTCTTGCTTTTTCAAGGGTGTAGTTTCCCTACTTGTGTTGGAGTTTTCCATTTATTATCCTTTGTAGGGCTGAATTTGTGGAAAGATATTGTGTAAATCTGTACTGCAATAGAATATCTTGGATTCTCCATCTATGTTAATTGAGAGTTATGCTGGATATAGCAGCCTGCGCTGGCATTTTTGTTCTCTTTGGTTTGTATGTCAACTCCCCAGGATCTTCTGGCTTTCTTAGTCTCTGCTAGTAAATATATTGTAATTCTGATAAGCTTGCCTTTATATGTTACTTGACCTTTTTCCTTTACTGCTTTTAATAGTCTTTGTTTTCTGTGTTTGGTTTTGACATTAAGTGATAGGACATATTTCTTATCTGGTCCAATCTATTGGGAGTTCTGTAGGCTTCTTGTATATTTATAGATGTCTATTTCTTTAAGTTAGGGAAGTATTCTTCTATAATTTTGGTGAAGATATTTACTGGTCTATAATTTGAGAGCCTTCACTCTCTTCTATACATATTATCCTTAGGTATTATCTTCTCATTGTGTCCTAGATTTCCTAGATGTTTTGGTTTAGGACCTTTTTGGTTTTACATTATCAATGTTTCTACGGTATCTTCTGTCCCAGAATTTCTCTTTTCTATCTATTGTATTCTGTTGGTGATACTTGTGTCTATGACTCTTGATCTCTTTCTAAGGATTTCTATCTCCAGGGTTATAATCCTTTGTGATTTATTTATTGTTTCTATTTCCATTTTTATATCGTGAATGTTTTTGTTCAAATCCTTCACCTGTTTGGTTGTATTTTCCTGTAATTCTTTAAGGGATTTTTGTGTTTCCTTTTAAGGGCTTCTACTTGTTTACCTGTGCTGTTCTATATTTCATTGAATGAATTATTTATGTCCTTTTTACAGTCCTCTATCATCTTTATGAGATGTAATTTAATTTTAAACCCATAAGTTTCTTTTCTGGTGTGTTTTGATATCCAGTATTTGCTTTGGTGGGTGACCTGGTCTCTGATAATGACAGGTAATCTTTCTTTCTCTGACTTAGGTTCCTGTGCTTGCCACTCACTGTAAGGTTGTCTCTGGTCTTAGTTTTTCTTGCCATATCTGACAATTGTTTGACACTCCTGTAAGGCTGTGTGTCAGCACTCCTGTAGACCTGTTTTCTTACACCCAGATCTGGATACAGAGAGCTGTGGGACCAGTTCAGCTCTAAGCATAGGCAAAAACCCAAAGGGTTCTCTCCCAAAATGTTCCAGAGTTTGTGTGTCCTGAGGTGTCCATGTAGGTCAATCAGAGCAGAGGAATTGGATTTACCTTTGGTTTCAGGTGTGTCAGCGTTCGTGTTGACTGGCTTTCAGGTCTTGATACATGCAGAAACCAGAATGGTCCTATTCCTGACTGCTCCTAACTTCCTGTGTCCAGAGTATACTAGGCAGGTTCCTCTTGGGCCAGACACATAAACACAAGTAGTTGTCTCCTCTGAGCTCTCAGGATTGTCTGCACTTCTGAGAGTTCAGCTCTTTCCCCAAAGGGATTCGGTTACAGAGATGTGTAAGACCAGTTCAGCATTGGACACAGGCAGAAACCACTTAGATTTGTTGAATATTACTTTTTGGATATCTTTAAAATTACATTTCAAATGTTATCCTCTCTCTTGTTCTCCCATCCATAAACTGCCTATCCTGTCACAATCTCATTTCTTCTATGAGGAATGTAATATCCACCCACCCCTTCCTTCCCCCCAACCCTGACATTATGGTGTCCTTTCTTGGCAGAACCAAAGGCTTCTCCTCCCATTTGTGCCCAGCAAGGCCATACTCTGCTACCTATACACCCAGAGCCATAGGGCTGTCCATGTCTATTCTTTGCGTGGTGATTTACTCCCTTCAAGCTCTGGTTCAATGGTTTTGTTATTCTTATGGGGTTCCAATCCCTTTAATTTTTTTCATTTCTTTCTATAACTCTTCCAATGAGGAAACTATTCTCAGTTGACTGGTTGCCTGAAACTACTCACCTCTGTATTTGTCATGCTTTGGCAGAGCCTCTCATGTGACAGCAATATCGGGCTCCTATCAACATGCATACTTCTTGGCTCGGTTTGGCTATTTTATGGATATGTGTTGGAATCCCAGATAGGGCAGGCTCTAAAGAGCCAGAAACTTGAAGTAGCCCAGGTGTCCCTCAAGTAAAGAAAGGACACAAGAAATGTGGTTCATTTACACAGTGGAATCCTATTCATCTATTAAAAGTTGTTGGTGGGATTGCAGACTGGTACAACCATTCTGGAAATCATTCTAGAAGTTCCTCAGAAAATTGGACATTGAACTGCCTGAGGATCCAGCTATACCTCTCTTGGGCATATACCCAAAAGATGCCCCAACATATAAAAAAGACACGTGCTCCACTATGTTCATTGCAGCCTTATTTATAATAGCCAGAAGCTGGAAAGAACCCAGATGCCCTTCAACAGAGGAATGGATACAGAAAATGTGGTACATCTACACAATGGAATATTACTCAGCTATCAAAAACAATGACTTTATGAAATTCATAGGCAAATGGTTGGAACTGGAAAATATCATCCTGAGTGAGGTAACCTAATCACAGAAAAACACACATGGTATGCACTCATTGATAAGTGGCTATTAGCCCAAATGCTTGAATTACACTAGATGCCTAGAACAAATGAAACTCAAGATGGATGATCAAAATTTGAATGCTTCACTCCTTCTTTAAAAGGGGAACAAGAATACCCTTGGCAGGGAATAGAGAGGCAAAGATTAAAACAGATACAGAAGGAACACCCATTCAGAGCCTGCCCCACATGTGGCCCATGCATATACAGCCATCCAATTAGACAAGATGGATGAAGCAAAGAAGTGCAGGCCGACAGGAGCCGGATGTAGATCTCTCCCGAGAGACACAGCCAGAATACAGCAAACACAGAGGCATATGCCAGCAGCAAACCACTGAATTGAGAATAGGACCCCCGTTGAAGGAATCAGAGAAAGAACTGGAAGAGGTTGAAGGGGCTCGAGACCCCATATGTACAACAATGCCAAGCAACCAGAGCTTCCAGGGACTGAGCCGCTACCTAAAGACTATACATGGACTGACCCTGGACTCTGACCTCATAGGTAGCAATGAATATCCTAGTAAGAGCACCAGTGGAAGGGGAAGCCCTGGGTCCTGCTAAGACTGAACCCCCAGTGCACTAGATTGTTGGGGGGAGGGCAGCAAAGGGGTGGAGGATGGGGAGGGGAACACCCATAAAGAAGGGGAGGGGGGAGGTGGATGTTTGCCCGGAAACCGGGAAAGGGAATAACACTTGAAATGTATATAAGAAATACTCAAGATAATAATAAAAAGAAAGAAAGAAAGAAAGAAAGAAAGAAAGAAAGAAAGAAAGAAAGAAAGAAAGAAAGAAAGAAAGAAAGAAAGAAAAGCAAGAACATCATGAACTTTGCAGGTAAATGGATGGAACTAGAAAATGGCATTCTATTTGAGATAACCCAGTCTCAAAAGAACATGAATACTGTACTCACTGATAAGTGGATATTAGTTCAAAAGTGCAGAGTACCTATGATATATCCCGTAAATGGAAAAAAGGTAAAATAAATTGAAGGCTCGAAAATGATGATGGTTAAATCCCACTGAGAAAGGGATTAAAATCCTCATGGAAGGCAGAAGAAGAAAGGGACCTGAGTGAGATAGGGGAAGTGGAAATGTAGCAAAGATCAGGTATGGAAAGAGACAGGATCCCTGCCAGGAGGGCCAGGAAAATGAATGGAAATACATAGTTGCCAAGGATTGGGGGTGGGGAGAATCTCTAGAAAGTCCCAGGGACCTAGGATGGTGGAGATTCCCAGGACTAAATGTTTGTGACCTAAGTTGAAATGCCCAACAGTGAGGATATGGAACCTGAACTTCCAGTGGTCAGACAAGAAACCCCTGGAGGAGGGGAACAGCAATCTACCTACAAAGAAAGGATGGGGGTCGAGATAGAGAAACAGGGTTAAGGTTTGGGACAAGTCATACTCTAGGAAACAGAGAGATGAGTTTTATAGTAAACAGAAATGAAGATTTCTTGTAACAAGGTGAGTGCTGAACTTAAGAGTCATAGGGCTGGTTCATCGTCAAGGAAAGACCTTAATACTATTATGTTGCTAAAATAACAGAAATAAACTGCCCCTACAATCTTACCTTTATACCCAAAGATACCTTTTCCTCTCACACTCTCATCTTTATACCCAAGTATACCTTTACATCTTTCTCACCCCTTATTATAGAAGCTTTTGACATATTTTGGAGATTGCTAAAAGGTCCATATTTATTCAAGGTGTTGAAAGAGACTCTGAAATACCCAGATAAAATATAATCATCTATGTAAAAACTGTTTCGTCCAGTCCTCAGGGACATCATGGAAGAAAAAGTAGAAAGAGTGAATATTAGGTAGTTCATGGTGGTAGATGATTCCTAGTAAATAGGTTTTGCCAAGACAGAGCAGTGGTCTTGTACATGTTACTTCACTTCTTATGATTGTATGCACAAAACCTGCACAAGATCAACCTAGAAAAGTCCCAACTGAGAGGAGAAGGTCAGAATTCCCACTCCTAGTTGAAGAAATAATGGCAACAACTGGCTTTGGAGGAAGGAGGCATCAGATTTCTTTAATATTTGAACTTTTTAGAGATTACTCATGCCACTGCCCTAGGCACATATGAGTATCACTCTTTAGTTTTTGTTTAATTGTTTTGAGAAACAGGTGAAATTTGGTGGGACTTGTGGTGGTTGTATAAGAAAAGGAGGGGCTGAGGATTTAGCTCAGTGGTGGAGCGCTTACCTAGGAAGCGCAAGGCCCTGGGTTCGGTCCCCAGCTCCGAAAAAAAAAAAGAACCAAAAAAAAATAAGCAAAGGAAGGAATTCAAAGGAAATAATTATTCATAGACTTGAGTAAAAAACATGTGCCTATATGAAGAATTTAAACATTTTATGTAATAAGCATTGTAAATTTAAAAATAAACTATTCTGATTAGTGTTGGAGGAAATCAGCGAAGACTCAAATCCAAATAACCACAGAGACTTCTTGAATTTTCTCATGAATATGACCACAAAGTTTCTTTCAGTTTCCACAAGAGGCCTGGTGAGCATTTTGGGATCATGAAAACACTATTAAAATACCTTATTCCTTTGGATAAATTAACAAGAAACTTTCTCTAAAGAATTTTTGTTAATTAAAAATAGAAGAGTTGTATAGATTATCTTGTCTCCCAAAGCCAGTGCTGTCTTTGCCACTAAAAGTTAAATGAAAATTGCTGTTCTGGAGGGAGGTGAGGTCAGAGAGTCACAGACTTCTTCTTCAACCTTAAGCTGGCTGTCTTACAGAACTGCTTATTAATAAGTCTAGACATGCTCAATGAACTCACCATCCTATATATGCAAGAAAGCAGGTAAGAATTTTGTTTTTTAGCCTGCAGAGACTGTGAAGAAGAGAGGCGTGGGTAAGTACCAGGTCTGCTAATAGGAAACTGCTGTAGAAACAGATACATGGAATAAAAAGATAAGACACAAGAGTAATTCCGTACATAAGAAATGACTGAAAGAGTGAAAAATGTTCCAGTCCATGTCAATTATTACTGTAATATAAGTCCGCCAATAAGTTTGACTGTAGGTAACATCAGGACAATACCACCTATCTCTGAATGTTCTGAGTGATTATGGTAATAAGCCAATGTGAAAGCTCACTTTACTGTGCATGATTTGTAAACTAATTTGAATTATGATATTATCATTCAATTTATCATGGTTTCATTCCATAAGATGTGTTACAATGAACATATAAGTCCATATAAGCACATAGAAGAAGCACTCCTGGGAAGTGCAGGGTGTGAATATGTTTGTGGAGTGAAAAGGATTCATATGTGACACTTCACTATAATCAGTAATGTGTCTGTATCAAGTGGTCATTGGTACCATGTCTGCTGTGAAGTTTCTGCCTCTTGAATATGGGAAGGTAATGTGGAAAGGAAGATGAAGTATGAGTTTTGAGAAATAATGGGCAGGACTAAATGCATATGACTTATTGTCTCTGGTTCAATCATATAATAAGCACTGTACATAGAACACAGGATGTCTCAATAACAATGTTTAAGGTTTTGCATTCATCAGGTTGTACTATATTATCTTGCATTCATGTCCTCTATTTGAATGAATCATAAATTTATTATAGTAAAACCATCAATATGGAAAATAGCAAAATATAGGTGTTTGTTAAAACCTTTAATCTGAACATTTGGGTCTACATAGTGAGTTCCAGGAAAGCTAATGCTATATAGCAAGACCCGATCATGAGAGAAATACATTTAAGAAAGCAAATACATGCTGAATTTTAAAGGAGATTCTTCAATAACTTTCATTTCTAGTTACTTCTTGAAAGTATGTTAGTGTTTCATGTTGCATTTTTGTACAGGGTAATATTACTAGCAATTCATATGCATTTCTTCCTTTTCAACCTCACTGGCAATAATCAATATTTCTACTATCTTATTAAACATCAAGTCCATCTTGTGCTTCTGAAATGCAATTTATGAATGAGACAACATTCCATCAGATCAGACCACACTGGAACTATTACAGTTTATTAAAAGCTCAAAGCATTGAGATTTCATATCATCCTAAAGAATAAACTATTATTTCAGAGTGAAAAGTTAGTTTTAAAATCATTAATATATCTATTTTTCATTTTATATAAATGTATGTTTTTCCTTTCATGTCTGGTGTGTGTGTGTGTGTGTGTGTGTGTGTGTGTGTGTCTGTGTGCGTTATGAGAATAGAGTACCTGCAGAGGCCAGTAGACTATTTCAGAACCAATGATATTGGAGTTACAAGCAGTGTGATCCACCATGGTGGTTCTGGAAAACAAACCCAGATCCTCTGCAAAAGCAAGTGGCCCTTACCTTCTCTCCATTGCCCCCAAATTACAACTTTTTGCAGAAAAATGCATAAAATAAAATACAAAGTGAACAAAATGCCAAGTGATGAACAGAAAATGTATGGAGATCAGGAGTATGCTAGGAACATATCTCATGGCTTTGTGAGCACAGACTAAGGTGACAATGTTTGTGCCACATTAGCCATGTTCACCACCTGCAAGTATCCACTTTGTGTCTAAGCACTTTTTGTATTAAGTCTCACTTACTTTTTGTGTTTCTAAGTTCATTTTTTGGCTGTATATGTAATGCTACTGTCCAGATCCTACAATCATAAACATCAAAGAAAGTATCTACCAGAGTGAATAGCAACATACAATTTCAGTGCTATTGGTACACTTAACTAAAAAAAATATTTTACACTTAATTGTTTTTAATATTTTAAAAAGTGAATATTTATGAGTGAGAATATTGAATTTCAGTGGATGTGACCAGTGTTACTATACCCTACTCTTGTGTACAGAATTCTATGGCCACAAGACAAATATCCAGGTTGGTCCAAGTGATCTCACAGATCTAAAATTAGGAGTTTTCCCATACTTTGGTAGACTTTGGTCTCTGTTTTCTTTATTTAATATTGTGCCTTACTTCACTACACTAAATTCAAGAGGATATCCACATACTTAATCTTCAAATACGTGATAAAGATATGAGGTGCAATCATACAAATCTCAAAATCCATAGCAACTCCTGTAATACAGAGACCTGTCAATTCATGTACCTTTTTCCATCTTCTCAGACCTGGTAGTGTGGTGCACTGCCATCAATTTCCTAAAAATATTCTTGACCTCTTATCAAGCCAAAAGGCCCAGGTAAATAGAACTTAAAAAGTTCCCAAGGATGTTGGGTTTTCATTTGTCCTGTTTTGGACAATGTGCGATGTAGACTATGTCATAAATCCCACATAAAGTATCATCAGATAAAGCACACAGATTTGAGATGCTGTTCTGATGAACATTTTAGTAAATTGAAACATGAGTTTCATTGTTAACAAATATTAGATCATGCTTATTGGCACATTAGTCTCCAGTTGACATTAGCGAGTTTCATGTGCAGACCCCAGATGCAGTTCCTTCAACAAACTTAAACCAAATTGAATAATTTTTATGACTTATACATTTTCTTTCCTTCTTTTCAGTTTTGTAAAATCTACTGCAAGCTTTTTGTTTTATTTTTGCTTTTTTTCTGGTAGCTGTGATGTTGATATTTATTTGTTATTGTATTGCTTTTTTTGATATTGTAATTTATATTTCAAATGTTATTCCCTTTCCTGTTTTGCCATACATAAAACCTCTAACACCTCTTCCTTCACCTTCTTCTATGAAGGTGTTCCTCCATCCAACCAACTACCCCTGTCTGTCTCCTCACCCTGACATTCCCCTACACTGGGGGCTCCAGCCTGGTCAGAACCAAAAGTTTCTCCTCCCATTGGTGCGGATCAAGGCCATCCTCTGCTACTTATGCAGATGGTGGCATGGGTCTGTCCATGTGTACTCTTTGGGTGGTGTTTAGTGCCTGGGAGCTCTGGTTCATTGGTATTTTTGTTCTTATGGATTTGCAAACACCTTCAGCTCTTTCAATCCTTTCTCTAACTCCTCCAATGGGGACCCTGTTCTCAGTTCAATGGTTGGGTGACAGAATTTGTCTCTGTATTTGTCATGCTCTGACAGAGCCTCACAGGGACTACTGTACCAGGCTGCTGTCAACACAGGCTGATACACTTCTTGGCTTCATCAATATTGTCTAGGTTTGGTAGCTGTATGGATATGGGCTGGATCCCCAAATGGGGCAAGCTCTGAATGACCATTCCTTCAGTCTCTGCTCCAAACTTTATCTCCATATCTCCTCCTATGAATATTTTTGTTCCTCCTTTTAAGAAGGACTGACTTGAGCTTCATGTGGTCTATGTATTGTATCTTGAGTAATTCAAGCCTTTGGGCCACTATCCACTTATCTGTGAGTGCATACCATGTGTTGTTTTCAACATTTGTGTTACTTCATTCAGGACAATATTTTCTAGTTCATCCAATTGCCTATGAATTTCATGAAGTCATTGATTTTGATAGCTGTGTAGTACTCCATTGTGTAAATGTACCACATTTTCTGTATCCATTCCTCTGTTGAAGGACATTTGGTTACTTTCCAACTTCTGGCTCTTATAAATAAGGATGCTATGAACATATTAGACCATGTGTCTCTGTTGTATGTTGGATCATCATTTTTGTTATATGGCCATAAGTGGTATAGCTGGATCCTCAGGTAGTAGAATGTCCAATTATCTGAGGAACCTTCAGACTGATTTCCAGAGTGATTGTGTACCAGATTGAAATCCCACCAACAATGGAGGAGTGTTCCCTTTTCCTCAAATCCTCACCAGCATCTGTTGTCACCTGAGATTTTGATGTTAGCCATTCTGACTAGTTTGAGGTGGAATTTCAGTGTTGTTTTGATTTGCATTTCCCTGATGATTAAGGATGTTGAACATTTCTTAAGGCAATTCTCAGCCCTTCGATATTCCTTACATGAGAATTCTTTGCTTAGCTCTATGCTCCATTTTATAATAAAGTTATTTGGCTCTTTGAAGTCTAACTTCTTGAGTTTTTTGTAAAAATTGAATATTAGCCCACTATCTGATGTAGGATTGCTAAAGATCTTTTTTCGAATCTGTTGGTTGACATTTTGTGCTAATGACAGTATACTTTGCCTTACTGAAGCTTTGCAATTTATGAAATCACATTTGTTAATTTTTGATCTGCGAGAATAGGCCATTAGTGTTCTGTTCAGAAAACTGGGGGTGCCCTCAATTAAGGCAAAAAGAAAAAAAAACATAATCATACATTTCATGAACTTTCATAAGTGAAATACCACTTGGAATAAATAAAGTAAAGCATGAGAAAAATACTTCAATATTTTCAAGTGTCTATGGGTTTGGAGAATTATGGTTATCCTGTGTATGTTTTAATTAAACCATATCAATATGATATGCAAGTTGAAACTCCTAAGAATATTATTAGAGTATAAACACAATTCTATAATACAAAGAAATTTATTTTGGTTGTTATTCTAAGGGTCATGGTTATTGTCACATAGGTTTGTATTTGTTTCATGTAAGCACATATAGACATTCTTTCACTGTGTTTTTATTGACATGCACAGCCATTGCCAGGCCAGGATGTTCTTAGGTTTCCAGATGTATATCAAAATATAGTATGTTAAACTATTCTTTGTATACTTTTTGTTCATTTTAAATTTTTTCACTTTTTTGTTTCTATTTTTAATTAGTTTCAATGTAGCAGGTTTTCTTTTATGCTTTTTACTATTTACTGTTTTGATTGAACCAATTCTTCATTCTCACTTCTCATTGTGCTAACTCACGCTTATGTGTTCTGTGAACATTTCTGGTTCTACTCTCTTATCTTACATGCTTTCTTACCTGTACAAGACTATCTCATAGGGGTATTTGATCCCATTTATGGACCCCATTTTATTTATGTGGGATCAAAACAGACTCACTCCCATATAATCACACATTTTAAAATGTGTAACCTGGGAAACAATAATGATCTTTCTTAAGCTCTCTTACTTTACTTGAGACAGGACTTTTTATTCACTGCCTTAGCCATTCCCATGATGTTCTGAAGTGTCAGTGTATGGAGAAGCAAGCCTATAAATATCTGATAGTTCTTAAGGTCTCAGCTCATTTCTCTACTTTCTTTTAACTTTTACATGTTCCTGACTTCACTATCAATACTGTCCCTGTTCTTCACTGTCCAGTTCACTGTCCCTGCATCGCTCATTATTGTGTAATGCAGTATTTCCCCCACTGGGGCTTCTTGGTTGAACCTGCTGCTGTCACATTTGGTATTGTCAGACATTACAATAAGATCACTCTTGATCTAAAAGGAATTTGATGACAACTTGACTTTCAGAAATAAAATGTGATGTTATGAGATTTTTTTCCCATTGCACTGCATGGATGTGCTGACTAACTCACTGTCTTCTTTCCCAGCATTTTCACTGTAATCTTTTGAGTAGTACATGATGATTACACATGCAGTTTCTCCCACTTGTGTATTTTATTTTATTTATTTATTATTTATTTTTCATCCTGGTCACTGCCCATCCTTCCTTCCCATTCATGACTGAGAGGGAGGACACCAACTGGGAATCTCCCAGACACAACCATGGCACATCAAGGCTCTGCAGGGCTAGTTGCATCCTCTTCCACTGATGGTAGACAAGGCAATCAATGAGGGGAATGTATGCAACGGAGAGACAATAGTTTTAAGGAAATAACATGGTCTAGATTCTATGAGATTGCATGACACAGAATGTCCCCAGGTCTGTAAAAGCACATTCATGTATGTCTGTGTCCTGTATCATTGCATAAGAGCTATCTCACAACTTAATAATGTATATGTTGTCATGACCCATCATTTAAACGTTTCATACTCTAGATAAAAATGTTCTTATCTATGACTCTAGATAGATAGATAGATAGATAGATAGATAGATAGATAGAATGATATTATTAATTTTCATTATCTGCCACTTAATATTAGATGAAATGTGCTTTAAGAATTGATATGCTTGAGGTTGGTAGTAGTCACTAAGATTGTCTTCCTTTATACCATGACACAAAATACCAGAATTTTGTTACAGTCTTGGGTTATATTGGATCATGCTTATTAGCACTAGTTCTCTCTCTTCATTGCTTCTCACAGGCCAAGTAATGTTAAATGCTGCATATCCTATGATTATGAAAACATATTTCCAATTCACAGGTCTGTCTTGAAACCTTCAGCCATCTTACAATATTGTGTTGTAAGTATGTATTGTAAGTTATATTTACTATTGTCAAAAAGTTCCAGAAATTATTGTTACAGTACATAGAGTACATAAATTAGAGTTATACTGACATTGTATTCCTGCGCTTTAGGGACCCCTCTGTTTTAGTCTCTCAGTCTTTCTTCAGATTTTAATACCTTTCATTCATTTTGATCAGAAAATGGGTGTGGCCATAATCTAAAGAGAATCAGGAGCAATTAAAAAATGGACTTCTGGAATCTGGCAGTCAAAATAATTTTCTTATCACAAACTACAACAGGAATTCTGGGGAATTTCTTTCTTCTTCTCCACTATCTATTCTACTGTACAGAACATGCATTAAAGCCCACAGATTTGATTCTTATGCACCTAGTGGCATCCAATGTTTTGATAGTTCTCTCTAAAGGAATGCCCTACACACTTGCAGATTTCGGGTTGAAGAACTTTTTAAATGATTTCAGATGCAGATTAATTTTGTACATTCAAAGGGTGGGCCGGAGTGTGTCCATTAGCACAACCTGTCTCTTGAGTGTCTTCCAAGCCATCAGCATCAGTAACAGAGAATCCTATTGTGAAAATCAAAAGTTGAAAGCTGCAAAGTATATTGGCTGCTCCATTTCCTCTCTCTGGGTCATGTCCATAAGTATAAATTTCATTTTCTTTGTCTACATACTTGTCAAAAGGAATAGCAAAAACACTACAAGAAACCGAGATTATAAGTACTGTTCTACTGGAGGGGGTGATGATATCAATGCCATACTCTATACAGCATTAGTGGTGTGCCCTGAAATCTTCTTTTCTGTGCTCATTGCCTGGTCCAGTGACTCCATGATTGTCATTCTGTACAGACACAAGCAAAGGGTTCAACACATCCACAGCTGTCCTGTTTCCAGCAAAAATTCACCAGAATCCCAAGCCACTAAGAAGATCCTAGTCCTGGTGTGTACCTTCCTGGCATTTTATACTCTCTCCTCTGTCTTACAAGGCTGCATTGCTCTTCTATATAATCACAGTTGGTGGCTGGTGAATGTCACTCGCTTCACTTCTCTGTGTTTTCCATCCTTTGGACACTTTGTTCTTATGAGTCATTACTCTTTTATGCCCAGATTCAGTTTGATCTGGATATGGAATAAAATCTCCTAATCATATTTAAGTATTTGAGTGATATTTTTTACTTGATTTCCAATTGTGATCTCACACTCTTCATCAAAAAGTCACTAAAATAATTAAAACATAGGACCTTCTATGTTAAAGTTGTCCAAAGTTTGAATGGGAGTTTGTCATTTGGTTGAATCAGTAGCCCACATGATCTCATCATATTATTATTGTACTCCTGAAAGTCTTCCTTTTATATCTGCTGTATAAATAATACAGGGGGAAAATCTGCTAATAAAACTGACTTTCTTGTTGGTTTCATCTTGTCAGGCAGCTTAGCTGCTTAGAATTTCACAGACAGCCTGAGGATCGTACATCGAAAAAAAGGGAAAAAAAGAAAAAAAAAAAGAAAAAGAAAAAGAAAAGGAAAAAAAGAAAAAAAAAAGAAAAAGAGAACAGAAACCATGTCTGGTCAAATACTTGTTCTTTGGGAGGTCCTGCAGAGTGTACCAAAAAATAAGATTACATTTTTTATCTCATACAAAAATCATTTCAAAATGAATGATGTTTTTGATTTTATTTGAGCTTTTTTAAATAATATATTATTGAGAGATTTTTCATCATTAGAGATATTTGATTATAAATTTCCCTTGTAATTCTGTGTTTATCTGGTTTGACGTCACAGTAATGCTATCTTTGTCAAAAGAGCTTTGAATAAATTAATATAGACATTATGAAAACCACTTTTGTGGTCTCCCGGGATGTGAAAAATCAACTGTTTGACCAGCTCTTCTATTCCTGGACCTAGACTCAGAAAACTCCATATTATAATGTAGAAATATTTGCCTATCAGTGATGATCGCTGGTCTATTTATTTAGCAATGAAGCATATCTCTCCCATATATACATAAACATGTAAACCAGATATTCAATTTTTCACACATAAAATGTACTATAGTTCTATACTGTGAAAGATGAAATCATATATATATATATATATAT